>NC_135705.1:12675757-12975757 GCF_964276395.1 Gasterosteus aculeatus
TTCTTGTGTTCTGTGCGTTTTCAGCCTTCTCTCGGCCTGCAAACGCTTTAACAGATATGAATGCACCAAAACTTAGTTTGAACAAAAATGATTGGTAAACTATTCACAAACCATGATACCATCATAAAACAGATAAATTTACTTTCCTGATGTGCTAGTTTTAGGTAAACACTGTTAACCAATGCATTCTTGTGTTCTGTGCGTTTTCAGCCTTCTCTCGGCCTGCAAACGCCTTAACAGATATGAATGCACCAAAACTTAGTTTGAACAAAAAAGGTTGGAAAATTATTCACAAACCATGATACCATCATAAAACAGATAAATGTACTTTCATGAGGTTCTGGTTTTAGGAAAACACTGTTAACCAATGCATTCTTGTGTTCTGTGCGTTTTCAGCGTTCTCTCGGCCTGCAAACGCCTTAATAGTCAAGAAAGCACCAAAACTTAGTTTGAACAAAAAAGGTTGGTAAACTATTCACAAACCATGATACCATCATAAAACAGATAAATGTTTTTTCCTGAGTTGCTGGTTTTAGGAAAACACTGTTAACCAATGCATTCTTGTGTTCCGTGCCTTTTCAGCTTTCTCTCGACCTGCAAACGCCTTAACAGTCATGAATGCACCAAAACTTAGTTTGAACAAAAAAGGTTGGAAAACTATTCACAAACCATGATACATTCATGAAAAGGATACATTTACTTTCCATTGGTAAACACTGTTAACCAATGCATTCTTGTGTTCTGTGCGTTTTCAGCCTTCTCTCGGCCTGCAAACGCCTTAACAGATATGAATGCACCAAAACTTAGTTTGAACAAAAATGGTTGGTAAACTATTCACAAACCATGATACCATCATAAAACAGATAAATTTACTTTCCTGATGTGCTAGTTTTAGGTAAACACTGTTAACCAATGCATTCTTGTGTTCTGTGCGTTTTCAGCTTTCTCTCGGCCTGAAAACGCCTTAATAGTAACGAATGCACCAAAACTTAGTTTGAACAAAAAAGATTGGAAAACTATTCACAAACCATGATACCATCATGAAAAGGATAAATGTACTCTCCTGAGGTGCTGGTTTTAGGAAAACACTGTTAACCAATGCTTTCTTGTGTTCTGTGCGTTTTCAGCGTTCTCTCGGCCTGAAAACACCTTAATAGTCAAGAAAGCACCAAAACTTAGATTGAACAAAAAAGGTTGGAAAATTATTCACAAACCATGATACCATCATAAAACAGATAAATGTACTTTCCTGAGGTGCTGGTTTTAGGAAAACACTGTTAACCAATGCATTCTTGTGTTCCAGGCGTTTTCAGCTTTCTCTCGACCTGCAAACGCCTTAACAGTCATGAATGCACCAAAACTTAGTTTGAACAAAAATGATTGGTAAACTATTCACAAACCATGATACCATCATAAAACAGATAAATTTACTTTCCTGATGTGCTAGTTTTAGGTAAACACTGTTAACCAATGCATTCTTGTGTTCTGTGCGTTTTCAGCTTTCTCTCGGCCTGAAAACGCCTTAATAGTCACGAATGCACCAAAACTTAGTTTGAACAAAAAAGATTGGAAAACTATTCACAAACCATGATACCATCATGAAAAGGATAAATGTACTTTCCTGAGTTGCTGGTTTTAGGTAAACACTGTTAACCAATGCATTCTTGTGTTTTGTGCGTTTTCAGCCTTCTCTCGGCCTGCAAACGCCTTAACAGATATGAATGCACCAAAACTTAGTTTGAACAAAAAAGATTGGAAAACTATTCACAAACCATGATACCATCATGAAAAGGATAAATGTACTTTCCTGAGGTTCTAGTTTTAGGAAAGCACTGTTAACCAATGCATTCTTGTGTTCTGTGCGTTTTCAGCTTTCTCTCGGCCTGAAAACACCTTAATAGTCACGAATGCACCAAAACTTAGTTTGAACAAAAAAGGTTGGAAAATTATTCACAAACCATGATACCATCATAAAACAGATAAATGTACTTTCCTGAGGTTCTGGTTTTAGGAAAACACTGTTAACCAATGCATTCTTGTGTTCTGTGCGTTTTCAGCGTTCTCTCGGCCTGCAAACGCCTTAATAGTCAAGAAAGCACCAAAACTTAGTTTGAACAAAAAAGGTTGGTAAACTATTCACAAACCATGATACCATCATAAAACAGATAAATGTTTTTTCCTGAGTTGCTGGTTTTAGGAAAACACTGTTAACCAATGCATTCTTGTGTTCCGTGCGTTTTCAGCTTTCTCTTGACCTGCAAACGCCTTAACAGTCATGAATGCACCAAAACTTAGTTTGAACAAAAAAGGTTGGAAAACTATTCACAAACCATGATACAATCATGAAAAGGATACATTTACTTTCCTGAGGTTCTAGTTTTAGGTAAACACTGTTAACCAATGCATTCTTGTGTTCTGTGCGTTTTCAGCCTTCTCTCGGCCTGCAAACGCCTTAACAGATATGAATGCACCAAAACTTAGTTTGAACAAAAATGATTGGTAAACTATTCACAAACCATGATACCATCATAAAACAGATAAATTTACTTTCCTGATGTGCTAGTTTTAGGTAAACACTGTTAACCAATGCATTCTTGTGTTCTGTGCGTTTTCAGCGTTCTCTCGGCCTGAAAACGCCTTAATAGTCACGAATGCACCAAAACTTAGTTTGAACAAAAAAGGTTGGAAAATTATTCACAAACCATGATACCATCATAAAACAGATAAATGTACTTTCCTGAGGTGCTGGTTTTAGGAAAACACTGTTAACCAATGCATTCTTGTGTTCCGTGCGTTTTCAGCTTTCTCTCGACCTGCAAACGCCTTAACAGTCATGAATGCACCAAAACTTAGTTTGAACAAAAAAGGTTGGAAAACTATTCACAAACCATGATACAATCATGAAAAGGATACATTTACTTTCCTGAGGTTCTAGTTTTAGGTAAACACTGTTAACCAATGCATTCTTGTGTTCTGTGCGTTTTCAGCTTTCTCTCGGCCTGAAAACACCTTAATAGTCACGAATGCACCAAAACTTAGTTTGAACAAAAAAGGTTGGAAAATTATTCACAAACCATGATACCATCATAAAACAGATAAATGTACTTTCCTGAGGTTCTGGTTTTAGGAAAACACTGTTAACCAATGCATTCTTGTGTTCTGTGCGTTTTCAGCGTTCTCTCGGCCTGCAAACGCCTTAATAGTCAAGAAAGCACCAAAACTTAGTTTGAACAAAAAAGGTTGGTAAACTATTCACAAACCATGATACCATCATAAAACAGATAAATGTTTTTTCCTGAGTTGCTGGTTTTAGGAAAACACTGTTAACCAATGCATTCTTGTGTTCCGTGCGTTTTCAGCTTTCTCTCGACCTGCAAACGCCTTAACAGTCATGAATGCACCAAAACTTAGTTTGAACAAAAAAGGTTGGAAAACTATTCACAAACCATGATACATTCATGAAAAGGATACATTTACTTTCCATTGGTAAACACTGTTAACCAATGCATTCTTGTGTTCTGTGCGTTTTCAGCCTTCTCTCGGCCTGCAAACGCCTTAACAGATATGAATGCACCAAAACTTAGTTTGAACAAAAATGGTTGGTAAACTATTCACAAACCATGATACCATCATAAAACAGATAAATTTACTTTCCTGATGTGCTAGTTTTAGGTAAACACTGTTAACCAATGCATTCTTGTGTTCTGTGCGTTTTCAGCTTTCTCTCGGCCTGAAAACGCCTTAATAGTCACGAATGCACCAAAACTTAGTTTGAACAAAAAAGATTGGAAAACTATTCACAAACCATGATACCATCATGAAAAGGATAAATGTACTCTCCTGAGGTGCTGGTTTTAGGAAAACACTGTTAACCAATGCATTCTTGTGTTCCAGGCGTTTTCAGCTTTCTCTCGGCCTGAAAACTGTCAGGGTGTGAGGGTGGAGGCAGGACTCAAACGCAGAGTTCAAAACAAAAGGGACTTTAATAGTCAAAGGTCAAAAAATCAAAAGGCCAAGGGGCAAAAACACACAGGCATGAACTATGGACATCCAAGACCAAAGACAAGGACATGCGTGGCGAATGACAATGACGCGACAAGTGACACAGGAGACACATGGCTTAAATACACAAGGGAGGTGCAGGTGATTGGACACAGGTGGAAACTATTAGACGATCACAGGGGATGACGGGACAAGGCAGGAAGTGAAGTTACCCGGGGACACGAGTGGCAGAAAACTACAAAATACAACAGGAAGTGAAACCACACCGTGACAAAAACGCCTTAATAGTCACGAATGCACCAAAACTTAGTTTGAACAAAAAAGATTGGAAAACTATTCACAAACCATGATACCATCATGAAAAGGATAAATGTACTTTCCTGAGTTGCTGGTTTTAGGAAAACACTGTTAACCAATGCATTCTTGTGTTCCGTGCGTTTTCAGCTTTCTCTCGACCTGCAAACGCCTTAACAGTCATGAATGCACCAAAACTTAGTTTGAACAAAAAAGGTTGGAAAACTATTCACAAACTATGATACAATCATGAAAAGGATACATTTACTTTCCTGAGGTTCTAGTTTTAGGTAAACACTGTTAACCAATGCATTCTTGTGTTCTGTGCGTTTTCAGCCTTCTCTCGGCCTGCAAACGCCTTAACAGATATGAATGCACCAAAACTTAGTTTGAACAAAAATGATTGGTAAACTATTCACAAACCATGATACCATCATAAAACAGATAAATTTACTTTCCTGATGTGCTAGTTTTAGGTAAACACTGTTAACCAATGCATTCTTGTGTTCTGTGCGTTTTCAGCTTTCTCTCGGCCTGAAAACGCCTTAATAGTCACGAATGCACCAAAACTTAGTTTGAACAAAAAAGATTGGAAAACTATTCACAAACCATGATACCATCATGAAAAGGATAAATGTACTTTCCTGAGGTGCTGGTTTTAGGAAAACACTGTTAACCAATGCATTCTTGTGTTTTGTGCGTTTTCAGCCTTCTCTCGGCCTGCAAACGCCTTAACAGATATGAATGCACCAAAACTTAGTTTGAACAAAAAAGATTGGAAAACTATTCACAAACCATGATACCATCATGAAAAGGATAAATGTACTTTCCTGAGGTTCTAGTTTTAGGAAAGCACTGTTAACCAATGCATTCTTGTGTTCTGTGCGTTTTCAGCTTTCTCTCGGCCTGAAAACGCCTTAATAGTCACGAATGCACCAAAACTTAGTTTGAACAAAAAAGATTGGAAAACTATTCACAAACCATGATACCATCATGAAAAGGATAAATGTACTTTCCTGAGGTGCTGGTTTTAGGAAAACACTGTTAACCAATGCATTCTTGTGTTCTGTGCGTTTTCAGCGTTCTCTCGGCCTGCAAACGCCTTAATAGTCAAGAAAGCACCAAAACTTAGTTTGAACAAAAAAGGTTGGTAAACTATTCACAAACCATGATACCATCATAAAACAGATAAATGTTTTTTCCTGAGTTGCTGGTTTTAGGAAAACACTGTTAACCAATGCATTCTTGTGTTCCGTGCGTTTTCAGCTTTCTCTCGACCTGCAAACGCCTTAACAGTCATGAATGCACCAAAACTTAGTTTGAACAAAAAAGGTTGGAAAACTATTCACAAACCATGATACAATCATGAAAAGGATACATTTACTTTCCTGAGGTTCTAGTTTTAGGTAAACACTGTTAACCAATGCATTCTTGTGTTCTGTGCGTTTTCAGCCTTCTCTCGGCCTGCAAACGCCTTAACAGATATGAATGCACCAAAACTTAGTTTGAACAAAAATGATTGGTAAACTATTCACAAACCATGATACCATCATAAAACAGATAAATTTACTTTCCTGATGTGCTAGTTTTAGGTAAACACTGTTAACCAATGCATTCTTGTGTTCTGTGCGTTTTCAGCTTTCTCTCGGCCTGAAAACGCCTTAATAGTCACGAATGCACCAAAACTTAGTTTGAACAAAAAAGATTGGAAAACTATTCACAAACCATGATACCATCATGAAAAGGATAAATGTACTTTCCTGAGGTGCTGGTTTTAGGAAAACACTGTTAACCAATGCATTCTTGTGTTCTGTGCGTTTTCAGCGTTCTCTCGGCCTGAAAACGCCTTAATAGTCACGAATGCACCAAAACTTAGTTTGAACAAAAAAGGTTGGAAAATTATTCACAAACCATGATACCATCATGAAAAGGATAAATGTACTTTCCTGAGGTTCTAGTTTTAGGAAAGCACTGTTAACCAATGCATTCTTGTGTTCTGTGCGTTTTCAGCTTTCTCTCGGCCTGAAAACACCTTAATAGTCACGAATGCACCAAAACTTAGTTTGAACAAAAAAGGTTGGAAAATTATTCACAAACCATGATACCATCATAAAACAGATAAATGTACTTTCCTGAGGTTCTAGTTTTAGGAAAGCACTGTTAACCAATGCATTCTTGTGTTCTGTGCGTTTTCAGCTTTCTCTCGGCCTGAAAACACCTTAATAGTCACGAATGCACCAAAACTTAGTTTGAACAAAAAAGGTTGGAAAATTATTCACAAACCATGTTACCATCATAAAACAGATAAATGTACTTTCCTGAGGTTCTGGTTTTAGGAAAACACTGTTAACCAATGCATTATTGTGTTCTGTGCGTTTTCAGCGTTCTCTCGGCCTGCAAACGCCTTAATAGTCAAGAAAGCACCAAAACTTAGTTTGAACAAAAAAGGTTGGTAAACTATTCACAAACCATGATACCATCATAAAACAGATAAATGTTTTTTCCTGAGTTGCTGGTTTTAGGAAAACACTGTTAACCAATGCATTCTTGTGTTCCGTGCGTTTTCAGCTTTCTCTCGACCTGCAAACGCCTTAACAGTCATGAATGCACCAAAACTTAGTTTGAACAAAAAAGGTTGGAAAACTATTCACAAACCATGATACATTCATGAAAAGGATACATTTACTTTCCATTGGTAAACACTGTTAACCAATGCATTCTTGTGTTCTGTGCGTTTTCAGCCTTCTCTCGGCCTGCAAACGCCTTAACAGATATGAATGCACCAAAACTTAGTTTGAACAAAAATGGTTGGTAAACTATTCACAAACCATGATACCATCATAAAACAGATAAATTTACTTTCCTGATGTGCTAGTTTTAGGTAAACACTGTTAACCAATGCATTCTTGTGTTCTGTGCGTTTTCAGCTTTCTCTCGGCCTGAAAACGCCTTAATAGTCACGAATGCACCAAAACTTAGTTTGAACAAAAAAGATTGGAAAACTATTCACAAACCATGATACCATCATGAAAAGGATAAATGTACTCTCCTGAGGTGCTGGTTTTAGGAAAACACTGTTAACCAATGCTTTCTTGTGTTCTGTGCGTTTTCAGCGTTCTCTCGGCCTGAAAACGCCTTAATAGTCACGAATGCACCAAAACTTAGATTGAACAAAAAAGGTTGGAAAATTATTCACAAACCATGATACCATCATAAAACAGATAAATGTACTTTCCTGAGGTGCTGGTTTTAGGAAAACACTGTTAACCAATGCATTCTTGTGTTCCAGGCGTTTTCAGCTTTCTCTCGACCTGCAAACGCCTTAACAGTCATGAATGCACCAAAACTTAGTTTGAACAAAAAAGGTTGGAAAACTATTCACAAACCATGATACATTCATGAAAAGGATACATTTACTTTCCTGAGGTTCTAGTTTTAGGTAAACACTGTTAACCAATGCATTCTTGTGTTCTGTGCGTTTTCAGCCTTCTCTCGGCCTGCAAACGCCTTAACAGATATGAATGCACCAAAACTTAGTTTGAACAAAAATGATTGGTAAACTATTCACAAACCATGATACCATCATAAAACAGATAAATTTACTTTCCTGATGTGCTAGTTTTAGGTAAACACTGTTAACCAATGCATTCTTGTGTTCTGTGCGTTTTCAGCTTTCTCTCGGCCTGAAAACGCCTTAATAGTCACGAATGCACCAAAACTTAGTTTGAACAAAAAAGATTGGAAAACTATTCACAAACCATGATACCATCATGAAAAGGATAAATGTACTTTCCTGAGTTGCTGGTTTTAGGAAAACACTGTTAACCAATGCATTCTTGTGTTCCGTGCGTTTTCAGCTTTCTCTCGACCTGCAAACGCCTTAACAGTCATGAATGCACCAAAACTTAGTTTGAACAAAAAAGGTTGGAAAACTATTCACAAACCATGATACAATCATGAAAAGGATACATTTACTTTCCTGAGGTTCTAGTTTTAGGTAAACACTGTTAACCAATGCATTCTTGTGTTTTGTGCGTTTTCAGCCTTCTCTCGGCCTGCAAACGCCTTAACAGATATGAATGCACCAAAACTTAGTTTGAACAAAAAAGATTGGAAAACTATTCACAAACCATGATACCATCATGAAAAGGATAAATGTACTTTCCTGAGGTTCTAGTTTTAGGAAAGCACTGTTAACCAATGCATTCTTGTGTTCTGTGCGTTTTCAGCTTTCTCTCGGTCTGAAAACACCTTAATAGTCACGAATGCAACAAAACTTAGTTTGAACAAAAAAGGTTGGAAAATTATTCACAAACCATGATACCATCATAAAACAGATAAATGTACTTTCCTGAGGTTCTGGTTTTAGGAAAACACTGTTAACCAATGCATTCTTGTGTTCTGTGCGTTTTCAGCGTTCTCTCGGCCTGCAAACGCCTTAATAGTCAAGAAAGCACCAAAACTTAGTTTGAACAAAAAAGGTTGGTAAACTATTCACAAACCATGATACCATCATAAAACAGATAAATGTTTTTTCCTGAGTTGCTGGTTTTAGGAAAACACTGTTAACCAATGCATTCTTGTGTTCCGTGCGTTTTCAGCTTTCTCTCGACCTGCAAACGCCTTAACAGTCATGAATGCACCAAAACTTAGTTTGAACAAAAAAGGTTGGAAAACTATTCACAAACCATGATACAATCATGAAAAGGATACATTTACTTTCCTGAGGTTCTAGTTTTAGGTAAACACTGTTAACCAATGCATTCTTGTGTTCTGTGCGTTTTCAGCTTTCTCTCAGCCTGAAAACGCCTTAATAGTCACGAATGCACCAAAACTTAGTTTGAACAAAAAAAGATTGGAAAACTATTCACAAACCATGATACCATCATGAAAAGGATAAATGTACTTTCCTGAGGTGCTGGTTTTAGGAAAACACTGTTAACCAATGCATTCTTGTGTTCTGTGCGTTTTCAGCGTTCTCTCGGCCTGAAAACGCCTTAATAGTCACGAATGCACCAAAACTTAGTTTGAACAAAAAAGGTTGGAAAATTATTCACAAACCATGATACCATCATAAAACAGATAAATGTACTTTCCTGAGGTGCTGGTTTTAGGAAAACACTGTTAACCAATGCATTCTTGTGTTCCGTGCGTTTTCAGCTTTCTCTCGACCTGCAAACGCCTTAACAGTCATGAATGCACCAAAACTTAGTTTGAACAAAAAAGGTTGGAAAACTATTCACAAACCATGATACAATCATGAAAAGGATACATTTACTTTCCTGAGGTTCTAGTTTTAGGTAAACACTGTTAACCAATGCATTCTTGTGTTCTGTGCGTTTTCAGCCTTCTCTCGGCCTGCAAACGCCTTAACAGATATGAATGCACCAAAACTTAGTTTGAACAAAAAAGATTGGAAAACTATTCACAAACCATGATACCATCATGAAAAGGATAAATGTACTTTCCTGAGGTGCTGGTTTTAGGAAAACACTGTTAACCAATGCATTCTTGTGTTCTGTGCGTTTTCAGCGTTCTCTCGGCCTGCAAACGCCTTAATAGTCAAGAAAGCACCAAAACTTAGTTTGAACAAAAAAGATTGGAAAACTATTCACAAACCATGATACCATCATAAAACAGATGAATGTACTTTCCTGAGGTGCTGGTTTTAGGAAAACACTGTTAAACAATGCATTCTTGTGTTCTGTGCGTTTTCAGCCTTCTCTCGGCCTGCAAACGCCTTAACAGATATGAATGCACCAAAACTTAGTTTGAACAAAAATGATTGGTAAACTATTCACAAACCATGATACCATCATAAAACAGATAAATTTACTTTCCTGGTGTGCTAGTTTTAGGTAAACACTGTTAACCAATGCATTCTTGTGTTCTGTGCGTTTTCAGCTTTCTCTCGGCCTGAAAACGCCTTAATAGTCATGAATGCACCAAAACTTAGTTTGAAAAAAAAAGATTGGAAAACTATTCACAAACCATGATACCATCATGAAAAGGATAAATGTACTTTCCTGAGGTGCTGGTTTTAGG
The DNA here is from genome assembly GCF_964276395.1 of Gasterosteus aculeatus. Taxonomy (NCBI): domain Eukaryota; kingdom Metazoa; phylum Chordata; class Actinopteri; order Perciformes; family Gasterosteidae; genus Gasterosteus; species Gasterosteus aculeatus. The sequence continues at coordinate 12,686,099 of NC_135705.1, forward strand.
AAAACGCTGTTAACCAATGCATTCTTGTGTTCTGTGCGTTTTCAGCCTTCTCTCGGCCTGCAAACCGCCTTAATAGTCAAGAAAGCACCAAAACTTAGTTTGAACAAAAAAGATTGGAAAACTATTCACAAACCATGATACCTTCATGAAAAGGATAAATGTACTTTCCTGAGGTTCTAGTTTTAGGAAAGCACTGTTAACCAATGCATTCTTGTGTTCTGTGCGTTTTCAGCTTTCTCTCGGCCTGAAAACGCCTTAATAGTAAAGAAAGCACCAAAACTTAGTTTGAACAAAAAAGGTTGGAAAACTATTCACAAACCATGATACCATCATAAAACAGATAAATGTTTTTTCCTGAGTTGCTGGTTTTAGGAAAACACTGTTAACCAATGCATTCTTGTGTTCCGTGAGTTTTCAGCTTTCTCTCGACCTGCAAACGCCTTAACAGTCATGAATGCACCAAAACTTAGTTTGAACAAAAAAGGTTGGAAAACTATTCACAAACCATGATACATTCATGAAAAGGATACATTTACTTTCCTTAGGTTCTAGTTTTAGGTAAACACTGTTAACCAATGCATTCTTGTGTTCTGTGCGTTTTCAGCCTTCTCTCGGCCTGCAAACGCCTTAACAGATATGAATGCACCAAAACTTAGTTTGAACAAAAATGGTTGGTAAACTATTCACAAACCATGATACCATCATAAAACAGATAAATTTACTTTCCTGATGTGCTAGTTTTAGGTAAACACTGTTAACCAATGCATTCTTGTGTTCTGTGCGTTTTCAGCTTTCTCTCGGCCTGAAAATGCCTTAATAGTCACGAATGCACCAAAACTTAGTTTGAACAAAAAAGATTGGAAAACTATTCACAAACCATGATACCATCATGAAAAGGATAAATGTACTTTCCTGAGGTGCTGGTTTTAGGAAAACACTGTTAACCAATGCATTCTTGTGTTCTGTGCGTTTTCAGCGTTCTCTCGGCCTGAAAACGCCTTAATAGTCAAGAAAGCACCAAAACTTAGTTTGAACATAAAAGGTTGGAAAACTATTCACAAACCATGATACCATCATAAAACAGATAAATGATTTTCCTGAGTTGCTGGTTTTAGGAAAACACTGTTAACCAATGCATTCTTGTGTTCCGTGCGTTTTCAGCTTTCTCTCGACCTGCAAACGCCTTAACAGTCATGAATGCACCAAAACTTAGTTTGAACAAAAAAGGTTGGAAAACTATTCACAAACCATGATACATTCATGAAAAGGATACATTTACTTTCCTGAGGTTCTAGTTTTAGGTAAACACTGTTAACCAATGCATTCTTGTGTTCTGTGCGTTTTCAGCCTTCTCTCGGCCTGCAAACGCCTTAACAGATATGAATGCACCAAAACTTAGTTTGAACAAAAATGATTGGTAAACTATTCACAAACCATGATACCATCATAAAACAGATAAATTTACTTTCCTGATGTGCTAGTTTTAGGTAAACACTGTTAACCAATGCATTCTTGTGTTCTGTGCGTTTTCAGCTTTCTCTCGGCCTGAAAACGCCTTAATAGTCACGAATGCACCAAAACTTAGTTTGAACAAAAAAGATTGGAAAACTATTCACAAACCATGATACCATCATGAAAAGGATAAATGTACTTTCCTGAGGTGCTGGTTTTAGGAAAACACTGTTAACCAATGCATTCTTGTGTTCTGTGCGTTTTCAGCGTTCTCTCGGCCTGAAAACGCCTTAATAGTCACGAATGCACCAAAACTTAGTTTGAACAAAAAAGGTTGGAAAAATATTCACAAACCATGATACCATCATAAAACAGATAAATGTACTTTCCTGAGTTGCTGGTTTTAGGAAAACACTGTTAACCAATGCATTCTTGTGTTCCGTGCGTTTTCAGCTTTCTCTCGACCTGCAAACGCCTTAAGAGTCATGAATGCACCAAAACTTAGTTTGAACAAAAAAGGTTGGAAAACTATTCACAAACCATGATACAATCATGAAAAGGATACATTTACTTTCCTGAGGTTCTAGTTTTAGGTAAACACTGTTAACCAATGCATTCTTGTGTTCTGTGCGTTTTCAGCCTTCTCTCGGCCTGCAAACGCCTTAACAGATATGAATGCACCAAAACTTAGTTTGAACAAAAAAGATTGGTAAACTATTCACAAACCATGATACCATCATAAAACAGATAAATGTTTTTTCCTGAGTTGCTGGTTTTAGGAAAACACTGTTAACCAATGCATTCTTGTGTTCCGTGCGTTTTCAGCTTTCTCTCGACCTGCAAACGCCTTAACAGTCATGAATGCACCAAAACTTAGTTTGAACAAAAAAGGTTGGAAAACTATTCACAAACCATGATACAATCATGAAAAGGATACATTTACTTTCCTGAGGTTCTAGTTTTAGGTAAACACTGTTAACCAATGCATTCTTGTGTTCTGTGCGTTTTCAGCCTTCTCTCGGCCTGCAAACGCCTTAACAGATATGAATGCACCAAAACTTAGTTTGAACAAAAATGATTGGTAAACTATTCACAAACCATGATACCATCATAAAACAGATAAATTTACTTTCCTGATGTGCTAGTTTTAGGTAAACACTGTTAACCAATGCATTCTTGTGTTCTGTGCGTTTTCAGCCTTCTCTCGGCCTGCAAACGCCTTAACAGATATGAATGCACCAAAACTTAGTTTGAACAAAAATGGTTGGTAAACTATTCACAAACCATGATACCATCATAAAACAGATAAATTTACTTTCCTGATGTGCTAGTTTTAGGTAAACACTGTTAACCAATGCATTCTTGTGTTCTGTGCGTTTTCAGCTTTCTCTCGGCCTGAAAATGCCTTAATAGTCACGAATGCACCAAAACTTAGTTTGAACAAAAAAGATTGGAAAACTATTCACAAACCATGATACCATCATGAAAAGGATAAATGTACTTTCCTGAGGTGCTGGTTTTAGGAAAACACTGTTAACCAATGCATTCTTGTGTTCTGTGCGTTTTCAGCGTTCTCTCGGCCTGAAAACGCCTTAATAGTCAAGAAAGCACCAAAACTTAGTTTGAACATAAAAGGTTGGAAAACTATTCACAAACCATGATACCATCATAAAACAGATAAATGATTTTCCTGAGTTGCTGGTTTTAGGAAAACACTGTTAACCAATGCATTCTTGTGTTCCGTGCGTTTTCAGCTTTCTCTCGACCTGCAAACGCCTTAACAGTCATGAATGCACCAAAACTTAGTTTGAACAAAAAAGGTTGGAAAACTATTCACAAACCATGATACATTCATGAAAAGGATACATTTACTTTCCTGAGGTTCTAGTTTTAGGTAAACACTGTTAACCAATGCATTCTTGTGTTCTGTGCGTTTTCAGCCTTCTCTCGGCCTGCAAACGCCTTAACAGATATGAATGCACCAAAACTTAGTTTGAACAAAAATGATTGGTAAACTATTCACAAACCATGATACCATCATAAAACAGATAAATTTACTTTCCTGATGTGCTAGTTTTAGGTAAACACTGTTAACCAATGCATTCTTGTGTTCTGTGCGTTTTCAGCTTTCTCTCGGCCTGAAAACGCCTTAATAGTCACGAATGCACCAAAACTTAGTTTGAACAAAAAAGATTGGAAAACTATTCACAAACCATGATACCATCATGAAAAGGATAAATGTACTTTCCTGAGGTGCTGGTTTTAGGAAAACACTGTTAACCAATGCATTCTTGTGTTCTGTGCGTTTTCAGCGTTCTCTCGGCCTGAAAACGCCTTAATAGTCACGAATGCACCAAAACTTAGTTTGAACAAAAAAGGTTGGAAAAATATTCACAAACCATGATACCATCATAAAACAGATAAATGTACTTTCCTGAGTTGCTGGTTTTAGGAAAACACTGTTAACCAATGCATTCTTGTGTTCCGTGCGTTTTCAGCTTTCTCTCGACCTGCAAACGCCTTAAGAGTCATGAATGCACCAAAACTTAGTTTGAACAAAAAAGGTTGGAAAACTATTCACAAACCATGATACAATCATGAAAAGGATACATTTACTTTCCTGAGGTTCTAGTTTTAGGTAAACACTGTTAACCAATGCATTCTTGTGTTCTGTGCGTTTTCAGCCTTCTCTCGGCCTGCAAACGCCTTAACAGATATGAATGCACCAAAACTTAGTTTGAACAAAAAAGATTGGTAAACTATTCACAAACCATGATACCATCATAAAACAGATAAATGTTTTTTCCTGAGTTGCTGGTTTTAGGAAAACACTGTTAACCAATGCATTCTTGTGTTCCGTGCGTTTTCAGCTTTCTCTCGACCTGCAAACGCCTTAACAGTCATGAATGCACCAAAACTTAGTTTGAACAAAAAAGGTTGGAAAACTATTCACAAACCATGATACAATCATGAAAAGGATACATTTACTTTCCTGAGGTTCTAGTTTTAGGTAAACACTGTTAACCAATGCATTCTTGTGTTCTGTGCGTTTTCAGCCTTCTCTCGGCCTGCAAACGCCTTAACAGATATGAATGCACCAAAACTTAGTTTGAACAAAAATGATTGGTAAACTATTCACAAACCATGATACCATCATAAAACAGATAAATTTACTTTCCTGATGTGCTAGTTTTAGGTAAACACTGTTAACCAATGCATTCTTGTGTTCTGTGCGTTTTCAGCCTTCTCTCGGCCTGCAAACGCCTTAACAGATATGAATGCACCAAAACTTAGTTTGAACAAAAAAGATTGGAAAACTATTCACAAACCATGATACCATCATGAAAAGGATAAATGTACTTTCCTGAGGTTCTAGTTTTAGGAAAGCACTGTTAACCAATGCATTCTTGTGTTCTGTGCGTTTTCAGCTTTCTCTCGGCCTGAAAACACCTTAATAGTCACGAATGCACCAAAACTTAGTTTGAACAAAAAAGGTTGGAAAATTATTCACAAACCATGATACCATCATAAAACAGATAAATGTACTTTCCTGAGGTTCTGGTTTTAGGAAAACACTGTTAACCAATGCATTCTTGTGTTCTGTGCGTTTTCAGCGTTCTCTCGGCCTGCAAACGCCTTAATAGTCAAGAAAGCACCAAAACTTAGTTTGAACAAAAAAGGTTGGTAAACTATTCACAAACCATGATACCATCATAAAACAGATAAATGTTTTTTCCTGAGTTGCTGGTTTTAGGAAAACACTGTTAACCAATGCATTCTTGTGTTCTGTGCGTTTTCAGCGTCCTCTCGGCCTGAAAACGCCTTAACAGTCACGAATGCACCAAAACTTAGTTTGAACAAAAAAGATTGGAAAACTATTCACAAACCATGATACCATCATGAAAAGGATAAATGTACTTTCCTGAGGTGCTGGTTTTAGGAAAACACTGTTAAACAATGCATTCTTGTGTTCTGTGCGTTTTCAGCGTTCTCTCGGCCTGCAAACGCCTTAATAGTCAAGAAAGCACCAAAACTTAGTTTGAACAAAAAAGGTTGGAAAACTATTAACAAACCATGTTACCATCATAAAACAGATAAATGTACTTTCCTGAGGTGCTGGTTTTAGGAAAACACTGTTAAACAATGCATTCTTGTGTTCTGTGCGTTTTCAGCGTCCTCTCGGCCTGAAAACGCCTTAACAGTCACGAATGCACCAAAACTTAGTTTGAACAAAAAAGATTGGAAAACTATTCACAAACCATGATACCATCATAAAACAGATGAATGTACTTTCCTGAGGTGCTGGTTTTAGGAAAACACTGTTAAACAATGCATTCTTGTGTTTTGTGCGTTTTCAGCCTTCTCTCGGCCTGCAAACGCCTTAACAGATATGAATGCACCAAAACTTAGTTTGAACAAAAATGATTGGTAAACTATTCACAAACCATGATACCATCATAAAACAGATAAATTTACTTTCCTGATGTGCTAGTTTTAGGTAAACACTGTTAACCAATGCATTCTTGTGTTCTGTGCGTTTTCAGCTTTCTCTCGGCCTGAAAACGCCTTAATAGTCACGAATGCACCAAAACTTAGTCTGAACAAAAAAGATTGGAAAACTATTCACAAACCATGATACCATCATGAAAAGGATAAATGTACTTTCCTGAGGTGCTGGTTTTAGGAAAACACTGTTAACCAATGCATTCTTGTGATCCGTGCGTTTTCAGCTTTCTCTCGACCTGCAAACGCCTTAACAGTCATGAATGCACCAAAACTTAGTTTGAAAAAAAAAGATTGGAAAACTATTCACAAACCATGATACCATCATAAAACAGATAAATGTACTTTCCTGAGGTGCTGGTTTTAGGAAAACACTGTTAAACAATGCATTCTTGTGTTCTGTGCGTTTTCAGCTTTCTCTCGGCCTGAAAACGCCTTAATAGTCACGAATGCACCAAAACTTAGTTTGAACAAAAAAGATTGGAAAACTATTCACAAACCATGATACCATCATAAAACAGATAAATTTACTTTCCTGATGTGCTAGTTTTAGGTAAACACTGTTAACCAATGCATTCTTGTGTTCTGTGCGTTTTCAGCTTTCTCTCGGCCTGAAAACGCCGATAGTCACGAATGCACCAAAACTTAGTTTGAACAAAAAAGATTGGAAAACTATTCACAAACCATGATACCATCATGAAAAGGATAAATGTACTTTCCTGAGGTTCTAGTTTTAGGAAAACATTGTTAACCAATGCATTCTTGTGTTCTGTGCGTTTTCAGCTTTCTCTCGGCCTGAAAACGCCTTAATAGTCACGAATGCACCAAAACTTAGTTTGAACAAAAAAGATTGGAAAACTATTCACAAACCATGATACAATAATGAAAAGGATACATTTACTTTCCTGATGTGCTGGTTTTAGGAAAACACTGTTAACCAATGCATTCTTGTGTTCTGTGCGTTTTCAGCGTTCTCTCGGCCTGCAAACGCCTTAATAGTCAAGAAAGCACCAAAACTTAGTTTGAACAAAAAAGGTTGGAAAACTATTAACAAACCATGTTACCATCATGAAACAGATAAATGTACTTTCCTGAGGTGCTAGTTTTAGGTAAACACTGTTAACCAATGCATTCTTGTGTTCTGTGCGTTTTCAGCGTTCTCTCGGCCTGAAAACGCCTTAATAGTCATGAATGCACCAAAACTTAGTTTGAACAAAAATGGTTTGTAAACTATTCACAAACCATGATACCATCATAAAACAGATAAATTTACTTTCCTGATGTGCTAGTTTTAGGTAAACACTGTTAACCAATGCATTCTTGTGTTCTGTGCGTTTTCAGCTTTCTCTCGGCCTGAAAACGCCTTAATAGTCACGAATGCACCAAAACTTAGTTTGAACAAAAATGGTTTGTAAACTATTCACAAACCATGATACCATCATAAAACAGATAAATGTACTTTCCTGAGGTGCTGGTTTTAGGAAAACACTGTTAAACAATGCATTCTTGTGTTCTGTGCGTTTTCAGCGTCCTCTCGGCCTGAAAACGCCTTAACAGTCACGAATGCACCAAAACTTAGTTTGAACAAAAAAGATTGGAAAACTATTCACAAACCATGATACCATCATAAAACAGATGAATGTACTTTCCTGAGGTGCTGGTTTTAGGAAAACACTGTTAAACAATGCATTCTTGTGTTTTGTGCGTTTTCAGCCTTCTCTCGGCCTGCAAACGCCTTAACAGATATGAATGCACCAAAACTTAGTTTGAACAAAAATGATTGGTAAACTATTCACAAACCATGATACCATCATAAAACAGATAAATTTACTTTCCTGATGTGCTAGTTTTAGGTAAACACTGTTAACCAATGCATTCTTGTGTTCTGTGCGTTTTCAGCTTTCTCTCGGCCTGAAAACGCCTTAATAGTCACGAATGCACCAAAACTTAGTCTGAACAAAAAAGATTGGAAAACTATTCACAAACCATGATACCATCATGAAAAGGATAAATGTACTTTCCTGAGGTGCTGGTTTTAGGAAAACACTGTTAACCAATGCATTCTTGTGATCCGTGCGTTTTCAGCTTTCTCTCGACCTGCAAACGCCTTAACAGTCATGAATGCACCAAAACTTAGTTTGAAAAAAAAAGATTGGAAAACTATTCACAAACCATGATACCATCATAAAACAGATAAATGTACTTTCCTGAGGTGCTGGTTTTAGGAAAACACTGTTAAACAATGCATTCTTGTGTTCTGTGCGTTTTCAGCTTTCTCTCGGCCTGAAAACGCCTTAATAGTCACGAATGCACCAAAACTTAGTTTGAACAAAAAAGATTGGAAAACTATTCACAAACCATGATACCATCATAAAACAGATAAATTTACTTTCCTGATGTGCTAGTTTTAGGTAAACACTGTTAACCAATGCATTCTTGTGTTCTGTGCGTTTTCAGCTTTCTCTCGGCCTGAAAACGCCTTATTAGTCACGAATGCACCAAAACTTAGTTTGAACAAAAAAGATTGGAAAACTATTCACAAACCATGATACAATAATGAAAAGGATACATTTACTTTCCTGATGTGCTGGTTTTAGGAAAACACTGTTAACCAATGCATTCTTGTGTTCTGTGCGTTTTCAGCGTTCTCTCGGCCTGCAAACGCCTTAATAGTCAAGAAAGCACCAAAACTTAGTTTGAACAAAAAAGGTTGGAAAACTATTAACAAACCATGTTACCATCATAAAACAGATAAATGTACTTTCCTGAGGTGCTAGTTTTAGGTAAACACTGTTAACCAATGCATTCTTGTGTTCTGTGCGTTTTCAGCGTTCTCTCGGCCTGAAAACGCCTTAATAGTCATGAATGCACCAAAACTTAGTTTGAACAAAAATGGTTTGTAAACTATTCACAAACCATGATACCATCATAAAACAGATAAATTTACTTTCCTGATGTGCTAGTTTTAGGAAAACACTGTTAACCAATGCATTCTTGTGTTCTGTGCGTTTTCAGCTTTCTCTCGGCCTGAAAACGCCTTAATAGTCACGAATGCACCAAAACTTAGTTTGAACAAAAATGGTTTGTAAACTATTCACAAACCATGATACCATCATAAAACAGATAAATGTACTTTCCTGAGGTGCTGGTTTTAGGAAAACACTGTTAAACAATGCATTCTTGTGTTCTGTGCGTTTTCAGAGTTCTCTCGGCCTGCAAACGCCTTAATAGTCACGAATGCACCAAAACTTAGTTTGAACAAAAAAGGTTGGAAAATTATTCACAAACCATGATACCATCATAAAACAGATAAATGTACTTTCCTGAGGTGCTGGTTTTAGGAAAACACTGTTAACCAATGCATTCTTGTGTTCCGTGCGTTTTCAGCTTTCTCTCGACCTGCAAACGCCTTAACAGTCATGAATGCACCAAAACTTAGTTTGAACAAAAAAGGTTGGAAAACTATTCACAAACCATGATACAATCATGAAAAGGATACATTTACTTTCCTGAGGTTCTAGTTTTAGGTAAACACTGTTAACCAATGCATTCTTGTGTTCTGTGCGTTTTCAGCCTTCTCTCGGCCTGCAAACGCCTTAACAGATATGAATGCACCAAAACTTAGTTTGAACAAAAAAGATTGGAAAACTATTCACAAACCATGATACATTCATGAAAAGGATACATTTACTTTCCATTGGTAAACACTGTTAACCAATGCATTCTTGTGTTCTGTGCGTTTTCAGCCTTCTCTCGGCCTGCAAACGCCTTAACAGATATGAATGCACCAAAACTTAGTTTGAACAAAAATGGTTGGTAAACTATTCACAAACCATGATACCATCATAAAACAGATAAATTTACTTTCCTGATGTGCTAGTTTTAGGTAAACACTGTTAACCAATGCATTCTTGTGTTCTGTGCGTTTTCAGCCTTCTCTCGGCCTGCAAACGCCTTAACAGATATGAATGCACCAAAACTTAGTTTGAACAAAAAAGATTGGAAAACTATTCACAAACCATGATACCATCATGAAAAGGATAAATGTACTTTCCTGAGGTTCTAGTTTTAGGAAAGCACTGTTAACCAATGCATTCTTGTGTTCTGTGCGTTTTCAGTTTTCTCTCGGCCTGAAAACACCTTAATAGTCACGAATGCACCAAAACTTAGTTTGAACAAAAAAGGTTGGAAAATTATTCACAAACCATGATACCATCATAAAACAGATAAATGTACTTTCCTGAGGTTCTGGTTTTAGGAAAACACTGTTAACCAATGCATTCTTGTGTTCTGTGCGTTTTCAGCGTTCTCTCGGCCTGCAAACGCCTTAATAGTCAAGAAAGCACCAAAACTTAGTTTGAACAAAAAAGGTTGGTAAACTATTCACAAACCATGATACCATCATAAAACAGATAAATGTTTTTTCCTGAGTTGCTGGTTTTAGGAAAACACTGTTAACCAATGCATTCTTGTGTTCTGTGCGTTTTCAGCGTCCTCTCGGCCTGAAAACGCCTTAACAGTCACGAATGCACCAAAACTTAGTTTGAACAAAAAAGATTGGAAAACTATTCACAAACCATGATACCATCATGAAAAGGATAAATGTACTTTCCTGAGGTGCTGGTTTTAGGAAAACACTGTTAAACAATGCATTCTTGTGTTCTGTGCGTTTTCAGCGTTCTCTCGGCCTGCAAACGCCTTAATAGTCAAGAAAGCACCAAAACTTAGTTTGAACAAAAAAGGTTGGAAAACTATTAACAAACCATGTTACCATCATAAAACAGATAAATGTACTTTCCTGAGGTGCTGGTTTTAGGAAAACACTGTTAAACAATGCATTCTTGTGTTCTGTGCGTTTTCAGCGTCCTCTCGGCCTGAAAACGCCTTAACAGTCACGAATGCACCAAAACTTAGTTTGAACAAAAAAGATTGGAAAACTATTCACAAACCATGATACCATCATAAAACAGATGAATGTACTTTCCTGAGGTGCTGGTTTTAGGAAAACACTGTTAAACAATGCATTCTTGCGTTTTGTGCGTTTTCAGCCTTCTCTCGGCCTGCAAACGCCTTAACAGATATGAATGCACCAAAACTTAGTTTGAACAAAAATGATTGGTAAACTATTCACAAACCATGATACCATCATAAAACAGATAAATTTACTTTCCTGGTGTGCTAGTTTTAGGTAAACACTGTTAACCAATGCATTCTTGTGTTCTGTGCGTTTTCAGCTTTCTCTCGGCCTGAAAACGCCTTAATAGTCACGAATGCACCAAAACTTAGTCTGAACAAAAAAGATTGGAAAACTATTCACAAACCATGATACCATCATGAAAAGGATAAATGTACTTTCCTGAGGTGCTGGTTTTAGGAAAACACTGTTAACCAATGCATTCTTGTGATCCGTGCGTTTTCAGCTTTCTCTCGACCTGCAAACGCCTTAACAGTCATGAATGCACCAAAACTTAGTTTGAAAAAAAAAGATTGGAAAACTATTCACAAACCATGATACCATCATAAAACAGATAAATGTACTTTCCTGAGGTGCTGGTTTTAGGAAAACACTGTTAAACAATGCATTCTTGTGTTCTGTGCGTTTTCAGCTTTCTCTCGGCCTGAAAACGCCTTAATAGTCACGAATGCACCAAAACTTAGTTTGAACAAAAAAGATTGGAAAACTATTCACAAACCATGATACCATCATGAAAAGGATAAATGTACTTTCCTGAGGTTCTAGTTTTAGGAAAACATTGTTAACCAATGCATTCTTGTGTTCTGTGCGTTTTCAGCTTTCTCTCGGCCTGAAAACGCCTTAATAGTCACGAATGCACCAAAACTTAGTTTGAACAAAAAAGATTGGAAAACTATTCACAAACCATGATACAATAATGAAAAGGATACATTTACTTTCCTGATGTGCTGGTTTTAGGAAAACACTGTTAACCAATGCATTCTTGTGTTCTGTGCGTTTTCAGCGTTCTCTCGGCCTGCAAACGCCTTAATAGTCAAGAAAGCACCAAAACTTAGTTTGAACAAAAAAGGTTGGAAAACTATTAACAAACCATGTTACCATCATAAAACAGATAAATGTACTTTCCTGAGGTGCTAGTTTTAGGTAAACACTGTTAACCAATGCATTCTTGTGTTCTGTGCGTTTTCAGCGTTCTCTCGGCCTGAAAACGCCTTAATAGTCATGAATGCACCAAAACTTAGTTTGAACAAAAATGGTTTGTAAACTATTCACAAACCATGATACCATCATAAAACAGATAAATTTACTTTCCTGATGTGCTAGTTTTAGGTAAACACTGTTAACCAATGCATTCTTGTGTTCTGTGCGTTTTCAGCTTTCTCTCGGCCTGAAAACGCCTTAATAGTCACGAATGCACCAAAACTTAGTTTGAACAAAAATGGTTTGTAAACTATTCACAAACCATGATACCATCATAAAACAGATAAATGTACTTTCCTGAGGTGCTGGTTTTAGGAAAACACTGTTAAACAATGCATTCTTGTGTTCTGTGCGTTTTCAGCTTTCTCTCGGCCTGAAAACGCCTTAATAGTCACGAATGCACCAAAACTTAGTTTGAACAAAAAAGATTGGAAAACTATTCACAAACCATGATACCATCATAAAACAGATAAATTTACTTTCCTGATGTGCTAGTTTTAGGTAAACACTGTTAACCAATGCATTCTTGTGTTCTGTGCGTTTTCAGAGTTCTCTCGGCCTGCAAACGCCTTAATAGTCAAGAAAGCACCAAAACTTAGTTTGAACAAAAAAGGTTGGAAAACTATTCACAAACCATGATACCATCATAAAACAGATAAATTTACTTTCCTGATGTGCTAGTTTTAGGTAAACACTGTTAACCAATGCATTCTTGTGTTCTGTGCGTTTTCAGCGTTCTCTCGGCCTGAAAACGCCTTAATAGTCACGAATGCACCAAAACTTAGTTTGAACAAAAAAGGTTGGAAAATTATTCACAAACCATGATACCATCATAAAACAGATAAATGTACTTTCCTGAGGTGCTGGTTTTAGGAAAACACTGTTAACCAATGCATTCTTGTGTTCCGTGCGTTTTCAGCTTTCTCTCGACCTGCAAACGCCTTAACAGTCATGAATGCACCAAAACTTAGTTTGAACAAAAAAGGTTGGAAAACTATTCACAAACCATGATACAATCATGAAAAGGATACATTTACTTTCCTGAGGTTCTAGTTTTAGGTAAACACTGTTAACCAATGCATTCTTGTGTTCTTGTGCGTTTTCAGCCTTCTCTCGGCCTGCAAACGCCTTAACAGATATGAATGCACCAAAACTTAGTTTGAACAAAAATGGTTGGTAAACTATTCACAAACCATGATACCATCATAAAACAGATAAATTTACTTTCCTGATGTGCTAGTTTTAGGTAAACACTGTTAACCAATGCATTCTTGTGTTCTGTGCGTTTTCAGCCTTCTCTCGGCCTGCAAACGCCTTAACAGATATGAATGCACCAAAACTTAGTTTGAACAAAAATGGTTGGTAAACTATTCACAAACCATGATACCATCATAAAACAGATAAATTTACTTTCCTGATGTGCTAGTTTTAGGTAAACACTGTTAACCAATGCATTCTTGTGTTCTGTGCGTTTTCAGCTTTCTCTCGGCCTGAAAACGCCTTAATAGTCACGAATGCACCAAAACTTAGTTTGAACAAAAAAGATTGGAAAACTATTCACAAACCATGATACCATCATGAAAAGGATAAATGTACTCTCCTGAGGTGCTGGTTTTAGGAAAACACTGTTAACCAATGCTTTCTTGTGTTCTGTGCGTTTTCAGCGTTCTCTCGGCCTGAAAACGCCTTAATAGTCACGAATGCACCAAAACTTAGATTGAACAAAAAAGGTTGGAAAATTATTCACAAACCATGATACCATCATAAAACAGATAAATGTACTTTCCTGAGGTGCTGGTTTTAGGAAAACACTGTTAACCAATGCATTCTTGTGTTCCAGGCGTTTTCAGCTTTCTCTCGACCTGCAAACGCCTTAACAGTCATGAATGCACCAAAACTTAGTTTGAACAAAAAAGGTTGGAAAACTATTCACAAACCATGATACATTCATGAAAAGGATACATTTACTTTCCATTGGTAAACACTGTTAACCAATGCATTCTTGTGTTCTGTGCGTTTTCAGCCTTCTCTCGGCCTGCAAACGCCTTAACAGATATGAATGCACCAAAACTTAGTTTGAACAAAAATGGTTGGTAAACTATTCACAAACCATGATACCATCATAAAACAGATAAATTTACTTTCCTGATGTGCTAGTTTTAGGTAAACACTGTTAACCAATGCATTCTTGTGTTCTGTGCGTTTTCAGCTTTCTCTCGGCCTGAAAACGCCTTAATAGTCACGAATGCACCAAAACTTAGTTTGAACAAAAAAGATTGGAAAACTATTCACAAACCATGATACCATCATGAAAAGGATAAATGTACTCTCCTGAGGTGCTGGTTTTAGGAAAACACTGTTAACCAATGCTTTCTTGTGTTCTGTGCGTTTTCAGCGTTCTCTCGGCCTGAAAACGCCTTAATAGTCACGAATGCACCAAAACTTAGATTGAACAAAAAAGGTTGGAAAACTATTCACAAACCATGATACATTCATGAAAAGGATACATTTACTTTCCTGAGGTTCTAGTTTTAGGTAAACACTGTTAACCAATGCATTCTTGTGTTCTGTGCGTTTTCAGCCTTCTCTCGGCCTGCAAACGCCTTAACAGATATGAATGCACCAAAACTTAGTTTGAACAAAAATGATTGGTAAACTATTCACAAACCATGATACCATCATAAAACAGATACATTTACTTTCCTGATGTGCTAGTTTTAGGTAAACACTGTTAACCAATGCATTCTTGTGTTCTGTGCGTTTTCAGCTTTCTCTCGGCCTGAAAACGCCTTAATAGTCACGAATGCACCAAAACTTAGTTTGAACAAAAAAGGTTGGAAAACTATTCACAAACCATGATACAATCATGAAAAGGATACATTTACTTTCCTGAGGTTCTAGTTTTAGGTAAACACTGTTAACCAATGCATTCTTGTGTTTTGTGCGTTTTCAGCGTTCTCTCGGCCTGCAAACGCCTTAATAGTCAAGAAAGCACCAAAACTTAGTTTGAACAAAAAAGATTGGAAAACTATTCACAAACCATGATACCATCATAAAACAGATGAATGTACTTTCCTGAGGTGCTGGTTTTAGGAAAACACTGTTAAACAATGCATTCTTGTGTTCTGTGCGTTTTCAGCCTTCTCTCGGCCTGCAAACCGCCTTAATAGTCAAGAAAGCACCAAAACTTAGTTTGAACAAAAAAGATTGGAAAACTATTCACAAACCATGATACCTTCATGAAAAGGATAAATGTACTTTCCTGAGGTGCTGGTTTTAGGAAAACGCTGTTAACCAATGCATTCTTGTGTTCCGTGCGTTTTCAGCTTTCTCTCGACCTGCAAACGCCTTAACAGTCATGAATATACCAAAACTTAGTTTGAACAAAAAAGGTTGGAAAACTATTCACAAACCATGATACAATCATGAAAAGGATACATTTACTTTCCTGAGGTTCTAGTTTTAGGTAAACACTGTTAACCAATGCATTTTTGTGTTCTGTGCGTTTTCAGCCTTCTCTCGGCCTGCAAACGCCTTAACAGATATGAATGCACCAAAACTTAGTTTGAACAAAAAAGATTGGAAAACTATTCACAAACCATGATACCATCATGAAAAGGATAAATGTACTTTCCTGAGGTTCTAGTTTTAGGAAAGCACTGTTAACCAATGCATTCTTGTGTTCTGTGCGTTTTCAGCTTTCTCTCGGCCTGAAAACGCCTTAATAGTCAAGAAAGCACCAAAACTTAGTTTGAACATAAAAGGTTGGAAAACTATTCACAAACCATGATACCATCATAGAACAGATAAATGATTTTCCTGAGTTGCTGGTTTTAGGAAAACACTGTTAACCAATGCATTCTTGTGATCCGTGCGTTTTCAGCTTTCTCTCGACCTGCAAACGCCTTAACAGTCATGAATGCACCAAAACTTAGTTTGAACAAAAAAGGTTGGAAAACTATTCACAAACCATGATACATTCATGAAAAGGATACATTTACTTTCCTGAGGTTCTAGTTTTAGGTAAACACTGTTAACCAATGCATTCTTGTGTTCTGTGCGTTTTCAGCCTTCTCTCGGCCTGCAAACGCCTTAACAGATATGAATGCACCAAAACTTAGTTTGAACAAAAATGATTGGTAAACTATTCACAAACCATGATACCATCATAAAACAGATAAATTTACTTTCCTGATGTGCTAGTTTTAGGTAAACACTGTTAACCAATGCATTCTTGTGTTCTGTGCGTTTTCAGCTTTCTCTCGGCCTGAAAACGCCTTAATAGTCACGAATGCACCAAAACTTAGTTTGAACAAAAAAGATTGGAAAACTATTCACAAACCATGATACCATCATGAAAAGGATAAATGTACTTTCCTGAGGTGCTGGTTTTAGGAAAACACTGTTAACCAATGCATTCTTGTGTTCCGTGCGTTTTCAGCTTTCTCTCGACCTGCAAACGCCTTAAGAGTCATGAATGCACCAAAACTTAGTTTGAACAAAAAAGGTTGGAAAACTATTCACAAACCATGATACATTCATGAAAAGGATACATTTACTTTCCTGAGGTTCTAGTTTTAGGTAAACACTGTTAACCAATGCATTCTTGTGTTCTGTGCGTTTTCAGCCTTCTCTCGGCCTGCAAACGCCTTAACAGATATGAATGCACCAAAACTTAGTTTGAACAAAAATGATTGGTAAACTATTCACAAACCATGATACCATCATAAAACAGATAAATTTACTTTCCTGATGTGCTAGTTTTAGGTAAACACTGTTAACCAATGCATTCTTGTGTTCTGTGCGTTTTCAGCCTTCTCTCGGCCTAAAAACGCCTTAATAGTCACGAATGCACCAAAACTTAGTTTGAACAAAAAAGATTGGAAAACTATTCACAAACCATGATACCATCATGAAAAGGATAAATGTACTTTCCTGAGGTTCTAGTTTTAGGAAAGCACTGTTAACCAATGCATTCTTGTGTTCTGTGCGTTTTCAGCTTTCTCTCGGCCTGAAAACACCTTAATAGTCACGAATGCACCAAAACTTAGTTTGAACAAAAAAGGTTGGAAAATTATTCACAAACCATGATACCATCATAAAACAGATAAATGTACTTTCCTGAGGTTCTGGTTTTAGGAAAACACTGTTAACCAATGCATTCTTGTGTTCTGTGCGTTTTCAGCGTTCTCTCGGCCTGCAAACGCCTTAATAGTCACGAATGCACCAAAACTTAGTTTGAACAAAAAAGATTGGAAAACTATTCACAAACCATGATACCATCATGAAAAGGATAAATGTACTTTCCTGAGGTGCTGGTTTTAGGAAAACACTGTTAAACAATGCATTCTTGTGTTCTGTGCGTTTTCAGCGTTCTCTCGGCCTGCAAACGCCTTAATAGTCAAGAAAGCACCAAAACTTAGTTTGAACAAAAAAGGTTGGAAAACTATTAACAAACCATGTTACCATCATAAAACAGATAAATGTACTTTCCTGAGGTGCTGGTTTTAGGAAAACACTGTTAAACAATGCATTCTTTTTTTCTGTGCGTTTTCAGCGTCCTCTCGGCCTGAAAACGCCTTAACAGTCACGAATGCACCAAAACTTAGTTTGAACAAAAAAGATTGGAAAACTATTCACAAACCATGATACCATCATAAAACAGATGAATGTACTTTCCTGAGGTGCTGGTTTTAGGAAAACACTGTTAAACAATGCATTCTTGTGTTTTGTGCGTTTTCAGCCTTCTCTCGGCCTGCAAACGCCTTAACAGATATGAATGCACCAAAACTTAGTTTGAACAAAAATGATTGGTAAACTATTCACAAACCATGATACCATCATAAAACAGATAAATTTACTTTCCTGATGTGCTAGTTTTAGGTAAACACTGTTAACCAATGCATTCTTGTGTTCTGTGCGTTTTCAGCTTTCTCTCGGCCTGAAAACGCCTTAATAGTCACGAATGCACCAAAACTTAGTCTGAACAAAAAAGATTGGAAAACTATTCACAAACCATGATACCATCATGAAAAGGATAAATGTACTTTCCTGAGGTGCTGGTTTTAGGAAAACACTGTTAACCAATGCATTCTTGTGATCCGTGCGTTTTCAGCTTTCTCTCGACCTGCAAACGCCTTAACAGTCATGAATGCACCAAAACTTAGTTTGAAAAAAAAAGATTGGAAAACTATTCACAAACCATGATACAATAATGAAAAGGATACATTTACTTTCCTGATGTGCTGGTTTTAGGAAAACACTGTTAACCAATGCATTCTTGTTGTCACGTCCCTCTGATGGAACCCAAACGCAGACCAGACCAGATGGGTTCAGGTGAAAACAAAGAGTCTTTATTGACACTGTGCAGGAGTAGTCCAACGTGCAGAATGGCGAGTCAAGGTGAGGTGGTGGGGGTGGAGGCGTCTCCGTGGCCAGGCGAGGTTGACGGGTTCCCAGGTGCAGAACTAGAAAACAGGACAAAAGGCAAGTAAGTGTTTCTCAAGGGGATTCTCGGGATCTCAGTAAGTAGCGGTGGTAGCGAATGCAGGCACACGTACTACTTCGTCGAACAATCCGGCAAGGACTGGATGTCGGTCTCAGCTTAACTAGGGTGGCTAATCAAGATCAGGTGTGTTGGCTTGATTGGCCGCAGGCCTGGAACTCTCCGCCTCTCCACGTTGCTCGGCAACCATGAAAAACAACAGACAATAGGGAAACATGCTCAGGGAGCTGGGGTCGTGACAGTACCCCCCCTCCGACGGACGCCCCCGGGCGGACCACCCGGTGCACCGGGGTGGCGTTGGTGGAACACCCTCAGCAGGTCAGCGTCCAGGATCTGACGCCGCGGAACCCAGCACCTTGCTTCTGGACCATAGCCCCTCCAGTCCACAAGGTACTGGAAACCCCGGCCTCGTCGCCGGGAGTCCATGATGCGTCGCACCGTGTAGGCAGGACCTCCGTCAATCATCCGAGGGGGAGGAGGCCGAGAGGGAGGGGGTAGCAGGGGACTGAGAAGGACCGGCTTGATGCGGGATACATGAAAAGCAGGATGTACCTTGAGAGATTTGGGAAGCCTCAGCCGGACAACTGCCGGGTTGATGACCCTCTCTACCTTAAACGGCCCAATATACTTGGGGTTCAGCTTCTTGGATTCAGTTCGCAGTGGAAGGTCCCGGGTGGCCAACCAGACCTTGTCCCCCACCTTATAGTGGGGTGCGGGGGAACGGCGACGGTTGGCCTGGGCCTGGTACTGACCAGAAGCTCTCAAGAGGGCTGCCCTGGCCTGGTGCCATGTCCGGTGGCAGCGCCGGAAATGAGCCTGGACCGAGGGAACCGCAATCTCCTTCTCCTGCGAGGGGAACAACGGGGGTTGATAGCCGTATAGGCATTGAAAGGGCGACATACCTGTGGCGGCGGTAGGGAGCGTGTTGTGGGCATACTCAGCCCAAGGCAGCCGGGAGGACCAAGTGGTGGGGTTAGAAGAGACCAGGCATCGCAGGGTTGCCTCCATCTTCTGGTTGGCCCTCTCCGCTTGGCCGTTGGACTGGGGGTGGAATCCGGAGGAGAGACTGGCAGTGGCGCCGATGGCAGTGCAGAATGCCTTCCATACCGCCGATGTGAATTGGGGACCTCGGTCGGATACGATGTCCCTCGGCAGACCGTGGATCCTAAAAACCTCCTTGACCAGGATAGCAGCAGTCTGTGTAGCTGAGGGTAGTTTTGGGAGGGGCACGAAGTGTGCAAATTTGCTGAATCTATCAACTACGGTTAGAACAACTGTGTTACCTTCAGATAGGGGAAGACCGGTTACAAAATCCAGAGCCAGGTGGGACCAGGGCCGCCTGGGAATTGGTAGAGGGTGAAGTAGTCCTGCACTGGGTCGATTTGTTCCCTTATTCCGTGCACAGACTGGACAGGCAGCGACAAACCCCTGAGTGTCCTTTCCCATGGCTGGCCACCAGAAGCGTCTGCGCAACAGCGCCATGGTACGGGCCACGCCCGGATGGCAAGCAATCCTCGAGGCGTGTGCCCACTGGAGTACCGCCGATCGAAGGGGTTCGGGCACAAACAAACGACCCGGTGGGCCATTACCTGGACCAGGTTGGCTCCGAAGGGCAGTCTTTACCTCCTCTTCGATCCTCCAGACTACTGCCCCCACCACGAGGCTCCGGGGTAGGATGGTCTCCGTCCTGGCCCTTGTCTCCTCGGTCCTCGCGAATACCCGGGACAGCGCGTCCGCCTTGCCATTCCGGGAGCCTGGTCGATACGTGAGGGAAAAGTTGAAGCGACCAAAAAATAAGGCCCACCTGGCTTGACGTGAGTTGAGACGTTTAGCCGATTGCACGTATGCAAGATTCTTGTGGTCGGTCCAGACGATAAATGGTTGTTCCGCTCCCTCAAGCCAATGGCGCCACTCCTCCAAGGCAAGCTTGACGGCGAGTAGTTCTCTGTTCCCCACGTCGTAGTTTCTCTCTGCTGGGGAAAGACGACGAGAGAGAAAAGCACACGGGTGGAGCTTACCATCGGCAGAGCTACGTTGGGACAGGATGGCGCCTACGCCAACCTCAGAAGCATCCACCTCCACCACGAACTGACGTTTGGGGTCCGGCTGTGTGAGAATGGGTGCCGTGGTGAACCGGTGCTTTAGGTCCCGGAATGCTCTGTCCGCCTCCGGGCTCCAGCAGAAGGGCCTGGCACTGGACGTCAGGGCTGTCAACTGGGCGGCCACCCGGCTGTAGTCGCGGATAAACCGGCGGTAGAAATTTGCAAACCCCAGGAACCTTTGGAGTTGCAATCTAGTAACAGGCTGAGGCCAGTCCAGAACCGCCCTCACTTTCCCGGGATCCATCCTCACATGTCCCTCCGAAATAATGTATCCAAGGAATGATGTTGTGTGGGCGTGGAAGTCGCACTTCTCTGCTTTAACGAAGAGGCGATTCTCCAAAAGGCGTTGAAGGACCTGCTGGACATGCTGGGTGTGGATACTGTAGTTCTCCGAGAAGACCAGTATGTCATCCAGGTAGACAAACACAAAACGCCCAATCATGTCGCTAAGTACCTCGTTTATCATCCTCTGGAATACTGCAGGAGCGTTAGTAAGGCCGAATGGCATGACTAGGTACTCGAAATGGCCCATGGGGGTGTTGAACCCAGTCAGCCATTCGTCCCCTTCTTTTATTCGGATGAGGTGATAAGCGTTGCGGAGATCAAGCTTAGTAAACACCGAAGCGCCCTGCAGGGAGTCAAAGGCAGAGTTCATCAAGGGCAGAGGGTACTTGTTCTTGATGGTTATATTATTCAAACCCCGGTAATCAATACAAGGCCGAAGGGACCCATCCTTTTTACCCACAAAGAAGAATCCAGCCCCTAGGGGGGAAGATGAGTGACGAATTAGGCCCGCTGCCAGGGCATCCCTGATGTAGGTCTCCATGGCCTCGCGCTCCGGTCGGGAGATGCTATAGAGGCGTCCCTTGGGAAAGGTGGCGCCAGGAATCAGGTTGATTGCACAGTCATAGGGTCTGTGAGGAGGAAGGACCAGTGCCTGTTGTTTACTAAAAACCTCACCTACGCTGTGATAAACCGTTGGCACCAGAGTCAAATCCGGGGGGGGGGAAGACACCACCTGGCGGGGGATAGAGTGGGAGCAGGCAGATTTAAGACAGTTAGCATGACAGTGAGTACTCCAACTAGTTACCTTGCCTGTCACCCAATCCAGGGTGGGGTTGTGTTTCCTCAGCCAAGGGTGACCAAGAACCAGGGGCATGTGTGGTGAGGACAGGATGAAGAAGGAGATGTCTTCCGAGTGGTTGCCCGATAACTGCATCTTCACTGGCTCCGTTCTCATGGTTACCCGTGCTAGTAGTCTGCCGTCAAGGGTGGTCGCTTCCATGGCCTCCGGAAGTTGTTCCTTGGAGAGCCCCAGCTGTTCCACCAGACTAGCATCGATGAAGCTGTCATCTGCGCCAGAGTCAACGAGTGCATTAATCTCCACAGACTGGTCTCTCTTGGTGAGGGTGACAGGAAAAAGGGGTCTGGCACGAGGGGAGGGGGTCTGAGTGGTTTGGCTCGCTAGAAGGCCTCCCAAATTTAGCGAGCCCGGGAGTTTCCCTGGCGCTGAGGACAGGAAGAGATGTAATGGTCCGCACGTCCGCAGTAGAGGCAGCTCCTGGTATCTCGCCGCCGCTGGCGCTCTTCAGTGGACAACCCCTGTCTGCCCACCTGCATTGGTTCAGGGTCAGGCAGTCTCACCTCCCTTGTCTCGCTAAGTGTCGGGCGATTGGGGTGCTCTGTGCCTTGAAAGAAATTGGGTGACCGTGGATGGTTTGGCAATCCCAACAGTCTCTCCCTTCTTCTCTCCCGACATCTGTTATCCACCCGGATGGACAAGGCCACCAGGTCTTCGAGATTCTGTGGCTCAGGATAGGAAATTAACTCGTCCTTCAGTGGCTCGGTCAACCCCTGGTAGAACACTGCCTGTAGGGACTCGTTGTTCCACCCACTCTCTACAGCCAGTGTTCGGAATTCAATCACATATTCTGCCACGCTGCGGTTTCCCTGACGCACAGCGAACAGGCGCTTTGCTGCATCCTTACCCCGGGTGGGGTGATCGAACAGCCTCCTCAGCTCTGCCGTGAATTCCTGGTATGCGGTGGTACAGGGGTCTCGTTGCTCCCAAATAGCCGAAGCCCACTCCAGCGCTTTTCCCCGGAGCAGCCCAATAACAAAGGCTATCTTAGCCTTGTCCGAGTGGTAGGTTTGAGGTTGGAGGTCAAAAACCAGACCGCATTGTAACAAGAAGGATCTGCAACCTCCCAGATCTCCCTCATACCTCTCCGGTGTGGGCACCTTGGGCTCCCGGACCGATGGGGAAACTTCTCCAGCCTCGACCAGGGCTGGGGGTGATGCAGTTGGCGGAGACGCAGCAGGAGCATTTAGCTGGGCCTGAATGGCAGACAGGCTGGCAGATAAGGCTTGTACCGACGACATGATCTCCTGTAGGGCGGTGCTGTGTTGCCCTAACAAATTTCCTTGTAGGGACACCGCATGGCTCACAGAGTCTAGATCCGCTGGGTTCATGGTGGCCGGATTGTTCTGTCACGTCCCTCTGATGGAACCCAAACGCAGACCAGACCAGATGGGTTCAGGTGAAAACAAAGAGTCTTTATTGACACTGTGCAGGAGTAGTCCAACGTGCAGAATGGCGAGTCAAGGTGAGGTGGTGGGGGTGGAGGCGTCTCCGTGGCCAGGCGAGGTTGACGGGTTCCCAGGTGCAGAACTAGAAAACAGGACAAAAGGCAAGTAAGTGTTTCTCAAGGGGATTCTCGGGATCTCAGTAAGTAGCGGTGGTAGCGAATGCAGGCACACGTACTACTTCGTCGAACAATCCGGCAAGGACTGGATGTCGGTCTCAGCTTAAATAGGGTGGCTAATCAAGATCAGGTGTGTTGGCTTGATTGGCCGCAGGCCTGGAACTCTCCGCCTCTCCACGTTGCTCGGCAACCATGAAAAACAACAGACAATAGGGAAACATGCTCAGGGAGCTGGGGTCGTGACACTTGTGTTCTGTGCGTTTTCAGCGTTCTCTCGGCCTG
This sequence comes from Gasterosteus aculeatus, assembly GCF_964276395.1. Lineage (NCBI taxonomy): Eukaryota > Metazoa > Chordata > Actinopteri > Perciformes > Gasterosteidae > Gasterosteus > Gasterosteus aculeatus. The sequence continues at coordinate 12,709,823 of NC_135705.1, forward strand.
CAAACGCCTTAATAGTCAAGAAAGCACCAAAACTTAGTTTGAACAAAAAAGGTTGGAAAACTATTAACAAACCATGTTACCATCATAAAACAGATAAATGTACTTTCCTGAGGTGCTAGTTTTAGGTAAACACTGTTAACCAATGCATTCTTGTGTTCTGTGCGTTTTCAGCGTTCTCTCGGCCTGAAAACGCCTTAATAGTCATGAATGCACCAAAACTTAGTTTGAACAAAAAAGGTTGGAAAACTATTAACAAACCATGTTACCATCATAAAACAGATAAATGTACTTTCCTGAGGTGCTAGTTTTAGGTAAACACTGTTAACCAATGCATTCTTGTGTTCTGTGCGTTTTCAGCGTTCTCTCGGCCTGAAAACGCCTTAATAGTCATGAATGCACCAAAACTTAGTTTGAACAAAAATGGTTTGTAAACTATTCACAAACCATGATACCATCATAAAACAGATAAATGTACTTTCCTGAGGTGCTGGTTTTAGGAAAACACTGTTAAACAATGCATTCTTGTGTTCTGTGCGTTTTCAGCTTTCTCTCGGCCTGAAAACGCCTTAATAGTCACGAATGCACCAAAACTTAGTTTGAACAAAAAAGATTGGAAAACTATTCACAAACCATGATACCATCATGAAGAGGATAAATGTACTTTCCTGAGGTGCTGGTTTTAGGAAAACTCTGTTAACCAATGCATTCTTGTGTTCTGTGCGTTTTCAGAGTTCTCTCGGCCTGAAAACACCTTAATAGTCACGAATGCACCAAAACTTAGTTTGAACAAAAAAGGTTGGAAAATTATTCACAAACCATGATACCATCATAAAACAGATAAATGTACTTTCCTGAGGTTCTGGTTTTAGGAAAACACTGTTAACCAATGCATTCTTGTGTTCTGTGCGTTTTCAGCGTTCTCTCGGCCTGCAAACGCCTTAATAGTCAAGAAAGCACCAAAACTTAGTTTGAACAAAAAAGGTTGGTAAACTATTCACAAACCATGATACCATCATAAAACAGATAAATGTTTTTTCCTGAGTTGCTGGTTTTAGGAAAACACTGTTAACCAATGCATTCTTGTGTTCTGTGCGTTTTCAGCGTCCTCTCGGCCTGAAAACGCCTTAACAGTCACGAATGCACCAAAACTTAGTTTGAACAAAAAAGATTGGAAAACTATTCACAAACCATGATACCATCATGAAAAGGATAAATGTACTTTCCTGAGGTGCTGGTTTTAGGAAAACACTGTTAAACAATGCATTCTTGTGTTCTGTGCGTTTTCAGCGTTCTCTCGGCCTGCAAACGCCTTAATAGTCAAGAAAGCACCAAAACTTAGTTTGAACAAAAAAGGTTGGAAAACTATTAACAAACCATGTTACCATCATAAAACAGATAAATGTACTTTCCTGAGGTGCTGGTTTTAGGAAAACACTGTTAAACAATGCATTCTTTTTTTCTGTGCGTTTTCAGCGTCCTCTCGGCCTGAAAACGCCTTAACAGTCACGAATGCACCAAAACTTAGTTTGAACAAAAAAGATTGGAAAACTATTCACAAACCATGATACCATCATAAAACAGATGAATGTACTTTCCTGAGGTGCTGGTTTTAGGAAAACACTGTTAAACAATGCATTCTTGTGTTTTGTGCGTTTTCAGCCTTCTCTCGGCCTGCAAACGCCTTAACAGATATGAATGCACCAAAACTTAGTTTGAACAAAAATGATTGGTAAACTATTCACAAACCATGATACCATCATAAAACAGATAAATTTACTTTCCTGATGTGCTAGTTTTAGGTAAACACTGTTAACCAATGCATTCTTGTGTTCTGTGCGTTTTCAGCTTTCTCTCGGCCTGAAAACGCCTTAATAGTCACGAATGCACCAAAACTTAGTTTGAACAAAAAAGATTGGAAAACTATTCACAAACCATGATACCATCATTAAAAGGATAAATGTACTTTCCTGAGGTGCTGGTTTTAGGAAAACACTGTTAACCAATGCATTCTTGTGTTCTGTGCGTTTTCAGCGTTCTCTCGGCCTGCAAACGCCTTAATAGTCAAGAAAGCACCAAAACTTAGTTTGAACAAAAAAGGTTGGAAAACTATTAATAAACCATGATACCATCAAAAAACAGATAAATTTACTTTCCTGATGTGCTAGTTTTAGGTAAACACTGTTAACCAATGCATTCTTGTGTTCTGTGCGTTTTCAGCTTTCTCTCGGCCTGAAAACGCCTTAATAGTCACGAATGCACCAAAACTTAGTTTGAACAAAAAAGATTGGAAAACTATTCACAAACCATGATACCATCATAAAACAGATAAATGTACTTTCCTGAGGTGCTGGTTTTAGGAAAACACTGTTAAACAATGCATTCTTGTGTTCTGTGCGTTTTCAGCGTTCTCTCGGCCTGAAAATGCCTTAATAGTCATGAATGCACCAAAACTTAGTTTGAACAAAAAAGATTGGAAAACTATTCACAAACCATGATACCATCATGAAAAGGATGAATGTACTTTCCTGAGGTTCTAGTTTTAGGAAAACACTGTTAACCAATGCATTCTTGTGTTCTGTGCGTTTTCAGCGTTCTCTCGGCCTGCAAACGCCTTAATAGTCATGAATGCACCAAAACTTAGTTTGAACAAAAAAGGTTGGAAAACTATTAACAAACCATGTTACCATCATAAAAAAGATAAATGCGCTTTCCTGAGGTGCTGGTTTTAGGAAAACACTGTTAACCAATGCATTCTTGTGTTCTGTGCGTTTTCAGCGTTCTCTCGGCCTGAAAACGCCTTAACAGTCACGAATGCACCAAAACTTAGTTTGAACAAAAAAGATTGGAAAACTATTCACAAACCATGATACCATCATAAAACAGATAAATTTACTTTCCTGATGTGCTAGTTTTAGGTAAACACTGTTAACCAATGCATTCTTGTGTTCTGTGCGTTTTCAGCTTTCTCTCGGCCTGAAAACGCCTTAATAGTCACGAATGCACCAAAACTTAGTTTGAACAAAAAAGATTGGAAAACTATTCACAAACCATGATACCATCATTAAAAGGATAAATGTACTTTCCTGAGGTGCTGGTTTTAGGAAAACACTGTTAACCAATGCATTCTTGTGTTCTGTGCGTTTTCAGCGTTCTCTCGGCCTGCAAACGCCTTAATAGTCAAGAAAGCACCAAAACTTAGTTTGAACAAAAAAGGTTGGAAAACTATTAATAAACCATGATACCATCAAAAAACAGATAAATTTACTTTCCTGATGTGCTAGTTTTAGGTAAACACTGTTAACCAATGCATTCTTGTGTTCTGTGCGTTTTCAGCGTTCTCTCGACCTGAAAACGCCTCAATAGTCATGAATGCAACAAAACTTAGTTTGAACAAAAATGGTTTGTAAACTATTCACAAACCATGATACCATCATAAAACAGATAAATTTACTTTCCTGATGTGCTAGTTTTAGGTAAACACTGTTAACCAATGCATTCTTGTGTTCTGTGCGTTTTCAGCTTTCTCTCGGCCTGAAAACGCCTTAATAGTCACGAATGCACCAAAACTTAGTTTGAACAAAAAAGATTGGAAAACTATTCACAAACCATGATACCATCATAAAACAGATAAATGTACTTTCCTGAGGTGCTGGTTTTAGGAAAACACTGTTAAACAATGCATTCTTGTGTTCTGTGCGTTTTCAGCGTTCTCTCGGCCTGAAAATGCCTTAATAGTCATAAATGCACCAAAACTTAGTTTGAACAAAAAAGATTGGAAAACTATTCACAAACCATGATACCATCATGAAAAGGATGAATGTACTTTCCTGAGGTTCTAGTTTTAGGAAAACACTGTTAACCAATGCATTCTTGTGTTCTGTGCGTTTTCAGCGTTCTCTCGGCCTGCAAACGCCTTAATAGTCATGAATGCACCAAAACTTAGTTTGAACAAAAAAGGTTGGAAAACTATTAACAAACCATGTTACCATCATAAAAAAGATAAATGCGCTTTCCTGAGGTGCTGGTTTTAGGAAAACACTGTTAACCAATGCATTCTTGTGTTCTGTGCGTTTTCAGCGTTCTCTCGGCCTGAAAACGCCTTAACAGTCACGAATGCACCAAAACTTAGTTTGAACAAAAAAGATTGGAAAACTATTCACAAACCATGATACCATCATAAAACAGATGAATGTACTTTCCTGAGGTGCTGGTTTTAGGAAAACACTGTTAAACAATGCATTCTTGTGTTCTGTGCGTTTTCAGCTTTCTCTCGGCCTGAAAACGCCTTAATAGTCACGAATGCACCAAAACTTAGTTTGAACAAAAAAGATTGGAAAACTATTCACAAACCATGATACCATCATAAAACAGATAAATTTACTTTCCTGATGTGCTAGTTTTAGGTAAACACTGTTAACCAATGCATTCTTGTGTTCTGTGCGTTTTCAGCTTTCTCTCGGCCTGAAAACGCCTTAATAGTCACGAATGCACCAAAACTTAGTTTGAACAAAAAAGATTGGAAAACTATTCACAGACCATGATACCATCATGAAAAGGATAAATGTACTTTCCTGAGGTGCTGATTTTAGGAAAACACTGTTAACCAATGCATTCTTGTGTTCTGTTCGTTTTCAGCGTTCTCTCGGCCTGCAAACGCCTTAATAGTCACGAATGCACCAAAACTTAGTTTGAACAAAAAAGATTGGAAAACTATTCACAAACCATGATACCATCATTAAAAGGATAAATGTACTTTCCTGAGGTGCTGGTTTTAGGAAAACACTGTTAACCAATGCATTCTTGTGTTCTGTGCGTTTTCAGCGTTCTCTCGGCCTGCAAACGCCTTAATAGTCAAGAAAGCACCAAAACTTAGTTTGAACAAAAAAGGTTGGAAAACTATTAATAAACCATGATACCATCATAAAACAGATAAATTTACTTTCCTGATGTGCTAGTTTTAGGTAAACACTGTTAACCAATGCATTCTTGTGTTCTGTGCGTTTTCAGCTTTCTCTCGGCCTGAAAACGCCTTAATAGTCACGAATGCACCAAAACTTAGTTTGAACAAAAAAGATTGGAAAACTATTCACAAACCATGATACCATCATTAAAAGGATAAATGTACTTTCCTGAGGTGCTGGTTTTAGGAAAACACTGTTAACCAATGCATTCTTGTGTTCTGTGCGTTTTCAGCGTTCTCTCGGCCTGCAAACGCCTTAATAGTCAAGAAAGCACCAAAACTTAGTTTGAACAAAAAAGGTTGGAAAACTATTAATAAACCATGATACCATCATAAAACAGATAAATTTACTTTCCTGATGTGCTAGTTTTAGGTAAACACTGTTAACCAATGCATTCTTGTGTTCTGTGCGTTTTCAGCGTTCTCTCGGCCTGAAAACGCCTCAATAGTCATGAATGCAACAAAACTTAGTTTGAACAAAAATGGTTTGTAAACTATTCACAAACCATGATACCATCATAAAACAGACAAATTTACTTTCCTGATGTGCTAGTTTTAGGTAAACACTGTTAACCAATGCATTCTTGTGTTCTGTGCGTTTTCAGCTTTCTCTCGGCCTGAAAACGCCTTAATAGTCACGAATGCACCAAAACTTAGTTTGAACAAAAAAGATTGGAAAACTATTCACAAACCATGATACCATCATGAAACAGATAAATGTACTTTCCTGAGGTGCTGGTTTTAGGAAAACACTGTTAAACAATGCATTCTTGTGTTCTGTGCGTTTTCAGCGTTCTCTCGGCCTGAAAATGCCTTAATAGTCATGAATGCACCAAAACTTAGTTTGAACAAAAAAGATTGGAAAACTATTCACAAACCATGATACCATCATGAAAAGGATGAATGTACTTTCCTGAGGTTCTAGTTTTAGGAAAACACTGTTAACCAATGCATTCTTGTGTTCTGTGCGTTTTCAGCGTTCTCTCGGCCTGCAAACGCCTTAATAGTCACGAATGCACCAAAACTTAGTTTGAACAAAAAAGATTGGAAAACTATTCACAAACCATGATACCATCATAAAACAGATAAATGTACTTTCCTGAGGTTCTGATTTTAGGAAAACACTGTTAAACAATGCATTCTTGTGTTCTGTGCGTTTTCAGCTTTCTCTCGGCCTGCAAACGCCTTAATAGTCAAGAAAGCACCAAAACTTAGTTTGAACAAAAAAGGTTGGAAAACTATTAATAAACCATGATACCATCATAAAACAGATAAATTTATTTTCCTGATGTGCTAGTTTTAGGTAAACACTGTTAACCAATGCATTCTTGTGTTCTGTGCGTTTTCAGCGTTCTCTCGGCCTGAAAACGCCTTAATAGTCATGAATGCACCAAAACTTAGTTTGAACAAAAATGGTTTGTAAACTATTCACAAACCATGATACCATCATAAAACAGATAAATTTACTTTCCTGATGTGCTAGTTTTAGGTAAACACTGTTAACCAATGCATTCTTGTGTTCTGTGCGTTTTCAGCTTTCTCTCGGCCTGCAAACGCCTTAATAGTCAAGAAAGCACCAAAACTTAGTTTGAACAAAAAAGGTTGGAAAACTATTAATAAACCATGATACCATCATAAAACAGATAAATTTACTTTCCTGATGTGCTAGTTTTAGGTAAACACTGTTAACCAATGCATTCTTGTGTTCTGTGCGTTTTCAGCGTTCTCTCGGCCTGAAAACGCCTTAATGCACCAAAACTTAGTTTGAACAAAAAAGATTGGAAAACTATTCACAAACCATGATACCATCATGAAAAGGATAAATGTAATTTCCTGAGGTGCTGGTTTTAGGAAAACACTGTTAACCAATGCATTCTTGTGTTCTGTGCGTTTTCAGCGTTCTCTCGGCCTGCAAACGCCTTAATAGTCATGAATGCACCAAAACTTAGTTTGAACAAAAATGGTTTGTAAACTATTCACAAACCATGATACCATCATAAAAAAGATAAATGTACTTTCCTGAGGTGCTAGTTTAAGGAAAACACTGTTAACCAATGCATTCTTGTGTTCTGTGTGTTTTCAGCTTTCTCTCGGCCTGAAAACGCCTTAATAGTCACGAATGCACCAAAACTTAGTTTGAACAAAAAAGATTGGAAAACTATTCACAAACCATGATACCATCATAAAACAGATGAATGTAATTTCCTGAGGTGCTGGTTTTAGGAAAACACTGTTAAACAATGCATTCTTGTGTTCTGTGCGTTTTCAGCGTTCTCTCGGCCTGCAAACGCCTTAATAGTCATGAATGCACCAAAACTTAGTTTGAACAAAAAAGGTTGGAAAACTATTAACAAACCATGTTACCATCATAAAAAAGATAAATGTACTTTCCTGAGGTGCTGGTTTTAGGAAAACACTGTTAACCAATGCATTCTTGTGTTCTGTGCGTTTTCAGCGTTCTCTCGGCCTGAAAACGCCTTAACAGTCACGAATGCACCAAAACTTAGTTTGAACAAAAAAGATTGGAAAACTATTCACAAACCATGATACCATCATGAAAAGGATAAATGTACTTTCCTGAGGTTCTAGTTTTAGGAAAGCACTGTTAACCAATGCATTCTTGTGTTCTGTGCGTTTTCAGCGTCCTCTCGGCCTGAAAACGCCTTAACAGTCACGAATGCACCAAAACTTAGTTTGAACAAAAAAGATTGGAAAACTATTCACAAACCATGATACCATCATAAAACAGATAAATGTACTTTCCTGAGTTGCTGGTTTTAGGAAAACACTGTTAAACAATGCATTCTTGTGTTCTGTGCGTTTTCAGCCTTCTCTAGGCCTGCAAACGCCTTAACAGATATGAATGCACCAAAACTTAATTTGAACAAAAATGGTTGGTAAACTATTCACAAACCATGATACCATCATAAAACAGATAAATTTACTTTCCTGATGTGCTAGTTTTAGGTAAACACTGTTAACCAATGCATTCTTGTGTTCTGTGCGTTTTCAGCTTTCTCTCTGCCTGAAAACGCCTTAATAGTCACGAATGCACCAAAACTTAGTTTGAACAAAAAAGATGGGAAAACTATTCACAAACCATGATACCATCATGAAAAGGATAAATGTACTTTCCTGAGGTGCTGGTTTTAGGAAAACACTGTTAACCAATGCATTCTTGTGTTCTGTGCGTTTTCAGCGTTCTCTCGGCCTGAAAACGCCTTAATAGTCAAGAAAGCACCAAAACTTAGTTTGAACAAAAAAGGTTGGAAAACTATTAATAAACCATGATACCATCATAAAACAGATACATTTACTTTCCTGATGTGCTAGTTTTAGGTAAACACTGTTAACTAATGCATTCTTGTGTTCTGTGCGTTTTCAGCTTTCTCTCTGCCTGAAAACGCCTTAATAGTCACGAATGCACCAAAACTTAGTTTGAACAAAAAAGATGGGAAAACTATTCACAAACCATGATACCATCATAAAACAGATAAATTTACTTTCCTGATGTGCTAGTTTTAGGTAAACACTGTTAACCAATGCATTCTTGTGTTCTGTGCGTTTTCAGCTTTCTCTCGGCCTGAAAACGCCTTAATAGTCACGAATGCACCAAAACTTAGTTTGAACAAAAAAGATTGGAAAACTATTCACAAACCATGATACCATCATAAAACAGATAAATGTACTTTCCTGAGGTGCTGGTTTTAGGAAAACACTGTTAAACAATGCATTCTTGTGTTCTGTGCGTTTTCAGCTTTCTCTCGGCCTGAAAACGCCTTAATAGTCACGAATGCACCAAAACTTAGTTTGAACAAAAAAGATTGGAAAACTATTCACAAACCATGATACCATCATTAAAAGGATAAATGTACTTCCCGAGGTGCTGGTTTTAGGAAAACACTGTTAACCAATGCATTCTTGTGTTCTGTGCGTTTTCAGCGTTCTCTCGGCCTGCAAACGCCTTAATAGTCAAGAAAGCACCAAAACTTAGTTTGAACAAAAAAGGTTGGAAAACTATTAATAAACCATGATACCATCATAAAACAGATACATTTACTTTCCTGATGTGCTAGTTTTAGGTAAACACTGTTAACTAATGCATTCTTGTGTTCTGTGCGTTTTCAGCGTTCTCTCGGCCTGAAAACGCCTTAATAGTCATGAATGCACCAAAACTTAGTTTGAACAAAAATGGTTTGTAAACTATTCACAAACCATGATACCATCATAAAACAGATAAATGTACTTTCCTGAGGTGCTGGTTTTAGGAAAACACTGTTAACCAATGCATTCTTGTGTTCTGTGCGTTTTCAGCGTTCTCTCGGCCTGAAAACGCCCTAATGCACCAAAACTTAGTTTGAACAAAAAAGATTGGAAAACTATTCACAAACCATGATACCATCATGAAAAGGATAAATTTAATTTCCTGAGGTGCTGGTTTTAGGAAAACACTGTTAACCAATGCATTCTTGTGTTCTGTGCGTTTTCAGCGTTCTCTCGGCCTGCAAACGCCTTAATAGTCATGAATGCACCAAAACTTAGTTTGAACAAAAATGGTTTGTAAACTATTCACAAACCATGATACCATCATAAAAAAGATAAATGTACTTTCCTGAGGTGCTAGTTTAAGGAAAACACTGTTAACCAATGCATTCTTGTGTTCTGTGTGTTTTCAGCTTTCTCTCGGCCTGAAAACGCCTTAATAGTCACGAATGCACCAAAACTTAGTTTGAACAAAAAAGATTGGAAAACTATTCACAAACCATGATACCATCATGAAAAGGATAAATGTACTTTCCTGAGGTGCTGGTTTTAGGAAAACACTGTTAACCAATGCATTCTTGTGTTCTGTGCGTTTTCAGCGTTCTCTCGGCCTGAAAACGCCTTAATAGTCAAGAAAGCACCAAAACTTAGTTTGAACAAAAAAGGTTGGAAAACTATTAATAAACCATGATACCATCATAAAACAGATAAATTTACTTTCCTGATGTGCTAGTTTTAGGTAAACACTGTTAACCAATGCATTCTTGTGTTCTGTGCGTTTTCAGCTTTCTCTCGGCCTGAAAACGCCTTAATAGTCACGAATGCACCAAAACTTAGTTTGAACAAAAAAGATTGGAAAACTATTCACAAACCATGATACCATCATAAAACAGATAAATGTACTTTCCTGAGGTGCTGGTTTTAGGAAAACACTGTTAAACAATGGATTCTTGTGTTCTGTGCGTTTTCAGCTTTCTCTCGGCCTGAAAACGCCTTAATAGTCACGAATGCACCAAAACTTAGTTTGAACAAAAAAGATTGGAAAACTATTCACAAACCATGATACCATCATTAAAAGGATAAATGTACTTTCCTGAGGTGCTGGTTTTAGGAAAACACTGTTAACCAATGCATTCTTGTGTTCTGTGCGTTTTCAGCGTTCTCTCGGCCTGCAAACGCCTTAATAGTCAAGAAAGCACCAAAACTTAGTTTGAACAAAAAAGGTTGGAAAACTATTAATAAACCATGATACCATCATAAAACAGATACATTTACTTTCCTGATGTGCTAGTTTTAGGAAAACACTGTTAACCAATGCATTCTTGTGTTCTGTGTGTTTTCAGCTTTCTCTCGGCCTGAAAACGCCTTAATAGTCATGAATGCACCAAAACTTAGTTTGAACAAAAATGGTTTGTAAACTATTCACAAACCATGATACCATCATAAAACAGATAAATGTACTTTCCTGAGGTGCTGGTTTTAGGAAAACACTGTTAACCAATGCATTCTTGTGTTCTGTGCGTTTTCAGCGTTCTCTCGGCCTGAAAACGCCCTAATGCACCAAAACTTAGTTTGAACAAAAAAGATTGGAAAACTATTCACAAACCATTATACCATCATGAAAAGGATAAATTTAATTTCCTGAGGTGCTGGTTTTAGGAAAACACTGTTAACCAATGCATTCTTGTGTTCTGTGCGTTTTCAGCGTTCTCTCGGCCTGCAAACGCCTTAATAGTCATGAATGCACCAAAACTTAGTTTGAACAAAAATGGTTTGTAAACTATTCACAAACCATGATACCATCATAAAAAAGATAAATGTACTTTCCTGAGGTGCTAGTTTAAGGAAAACACTGTTAACCAATGCATTCTTGTGTTCTGTGTGTTTTCAGCTTTCTCTCGGCCTGAAAACGCCTTAATAGTCACGAATGCACCAAAACTTAGTTTGAACAAAAAAGATTGGAAAACTATTCACAAACCATGATACCATCATAAAACAGATGAATGTAATTTCCTGAGGTGCTGGTTTTAGGAAAACACTGTTAACCAATGCATTCTTGTGTTCTGTGCGTTTTCAGCTTTCTCTCTGCCTGAAAACGCCTTAATAGTCACGAATGCACCAAAACTTAGTTTGAACAAAAAAGATTGGAAAACTATTCACAAACCATGATACCATCATGAAAAGGATAAATGTAATTTCCTGAGGTGCTGGTTTTAGGAAAACACTGTTAACCAATGCATTCTTGTGTTCTGTGCGTTTTCAGCGTTCTCTCGGCCTGCAAACGCCTTAATAGTCATGAATGCACCAAAACTTAGTTTGAACAAAAAAGGTTGGAAAACTATTAACAAACCATGTTACCATCATAAAAAAGATAAATGTGCTTTCCTGAGGTGCTGGTTTTAGGAAAACACTGTTAACCAATGCATTCTTGTGTTCTGTGCGTTTTCAGCGTTCTCTCGGCCTGAAAACGCCTTAATAGTCAAGAAAGCACCAAAACTTAGTTTGAACAAAAAAGGTTGGAAAACTATTAATAAACCATGATACCATCATAAAACAGATAAATTTACTTTCCTGATGTGCTAGTTTTAGGTAAACACTGTTAACCAATGCATTCTTGTGTTCTGTGCGTTTTCAGCTTTCTCTCGGCCTGAAAACGCCTTAATAGTCATGAATGCACCAAAACTTAGTTTGAACAAAAAAGATTGGAAAACTATTCACAAACCATGATACCATCATAAAACAGATAAATGTACTTTCCTGAGGTGCTGGTTTTAGGAAAACACTGTTAACCAATGCATTCTTGTGTTCTGTGCGTTTTCAGCGTTCTCTCGGCCTGCAAACGCCTTAATAGTCAAGAAAGCACCAAAACTTAGTTTGAACAAAAAAGGTTGGAAAACTATTAATAAACCATGATACCATCATAAAACAGATACATTTACTTTCCTGATGTGCTAGTTTTAGGTAAACACTGTTAACTAATGCATTCTTGTGTTCTGTGCGTTTTCAGCGTTCTCTCGGCCTGAAAACGCCTTAATAGTCATGAATGCACCAAAACTTAGTTTGAACAAAAATGGTTTGTAAACTATTCACAAACCATGATACCATCATAAAACAGATAAATGTACTTTCCTGAGGTGCTGTTTTTAGGAAAACACTGTTAACCAATGCATTCTTGTGTTCTGTGCGTTTTCAGCGTTCTCTCGGCCTGCAAACGCCTTAATAGTCATGAATGCACCAAAACTTAGTTTGAACAAAAATGGTTTGTAAACTATTCACAAACCATGATACCATCATAAAAAAGATAAATGTACTTTCCTGAGGTGCTAGTTTAAGGAAAACACTGTTAACCAATGCATTCTTGTGTTCTGTGTGTTTTCAGCTTTCTCTCGGCCTGAAAACGCCTTAATAGTCACGAATGCACCAAAACTTAGTTTGAACAAAAAAGATTGGAAAACTATTCACAAACCATGATACCATCATAAAACAGATGAATGTAATTTCCTGAGGTGCTGGTTTTAGGAAAACACTGTTAAACAATGCATTCTTGTGTTCTGTGCGTTTTCAGCGTTCTCTCGGCCTGCAAACGCCTTAATAGTCATGAATGCACCAAAACTTAGTTTGAACAAAAAAGGTTGGAAAACTATTAACAAACCATGTTACCATCATAAAAAAGATAAATGTACTTTCCTGAGGTGCTGGTTTTAGGAAAACACTGTTAACCAATGCATTCTTGTGTTCTGTGCGTTTTCAGCGTTCTCTCGGCCTGAAAACGCCTTAACAGTCACGAATGCACCAAAACTTAGTTTGAACAAAAAAGATTGGAAAACTATTCACAAACCATGATACCATCATGAAAAGGATAAATTTAATTTCCTGAGGTGCTGGTTTTAGGAAAACACTGTTAACCAATGCATTCTTGTGTTCTGTGCGTTTTCAGCGTTCTCTCGGCCTGCAAACGCCTTAATAGTCATGAATGCACCAAAACTTAGTTTGAACAAAAATGGTTTGTAAACTATTCACAAACCATGATACCATCATAAAAAAGATAAATGTACTTTCCTGAGGTGCTAGTTTAAGGAAAACACTGTTAACCAATGCATTCTTGTGTTCTGTGTGTTTTCAGCTTTCTCTCGGCCTGAAAACGCCTTAATAGTCACGAATGCACCAAAACTTAGTTTGAACAAAAAAGATTGGAAAACTATTCACAAACCATGATACCATCATAAAACAGATGAATGTAATTTCCTGAGGTGCTGGTTTTAGGAAAACACTGTTAACCAATGCATTCTTGTGTTCTGTGCGTTTTCAGCGTTCTCTCGGCCTGCAAACGCCTTAATAGTCATGAATGCACCAAAACTTAGTTTGAACAAAAAAGGTTTGAAAACTATTAACAAACCATGTTACCATCATAAAAAAGATAAATGCGCTTTCCTGAGGTGCTGGTTTTAGGAAAACACTGTTAACCAATGCATTCTTGTGTTCTGTGCGTTTTCAGCTTTCTCTCTGCCTGAAAACGCCTTAATAGTCACGAATGCACCAAAACTTAGTTTGAACAAAAAAGATTGGAAAACTATTCACAAACCATGATACCATCATGAAAAGGATAAATTTAATTTCCTGAGGTGCTGGTTTTAGGAAAACACTGTTAACCAATGCATTCTTGTGTTCTGTGCGTTTTCAGCGTTCTCTCGGCCTGCAAACGCCTTAATAGTCATGAATGCACCAAAACTTAGTTTGAACAAAAATGGTTTGTAAACTATTCACAAACCATGATACCATCATAAAAAAGATAAATGTACTTTCCTGAGGTGCTAGTTTAAGGAAAACACTGTTAACCAATGCATTCTTGTGTTCTGTGTGTTTTCAGCTTTCTCTCGGCCTGAAAACGCCTTAATAGTCACGAATGCACCAAAACTTAGTTTGAACAAAAAAGGTTGGAAAACTATTAACAAACCATGTTACCATCATAAAAAAGATAAATGCGCTTTCCTGAGGTGCTGGTTTTAGGAAAACACTGTTAACCAATGCATTCTTGTGTTCTGTGCGTTTTCAGCGTTCTCTCGGCCTGAAAACGCCTTAACAGTCACGAATGCACCAAAACTTAGTTTGAACAAAAAAGATTGGAAAACTATTCACAAACCATGATACCATCATAAAACAGATGAATGTACTTTCCTGAGGTGCTGGTTTTAGGAAAACACTGTTAAACAATGCATTCTTGTGTTCTGTGCGTTTTCAGCTTTCTCTCGGCCTGAAAACGCCTTAATAGTCACGAATGCACCAAAACTTAGTTTGAACAAAAAAGATTGGAAAACTATTCACAAACCATGATACCATCATAAAACAGATAAATTTACTTTCCTGATGTGCTAGTTTTAGGTAAACACTGTTAACCAATGCATTCTTGTGTTCTGTGCGTTTTCAGCTTTCTCTCGGCCTGAAAACGCCTTAATAGTCACGAATGCACCAAAACTTAGTTTGAACAAAAAAGATTGGAAAACTATTCACAAACCATGATACCATCATTAAAAGGATAAATGTACTTTCCTGAGGTGCTGGTTTTAGGAAAACACTGTTAACCAATGCATTCTTGTGTTCTGTGCGTTTTCAGCGTTCTCTCGGCCTGCAAACGCCTTAATAGTCAAGAAAGCACCAAAACTTAGTTTGAACAAAAAAGGTTGGAAAACTATTAATAAACCATGATACCATCATAAAACAGATAAATTTACTTTCCTGATGTGCTAGTTTTAGGTAAACACTGTTAACCAATGCATTCTTGTGTTCTGTGCGTTTTCAGCGTTCTCTCGGCCTGAAAACGCCTCAATAGTCATGAATGCAACAAAACTTAGTTTGAACAAAAATGGTTTGTAAACTATTCACAAACCATGATACCATCATAAAACAGACAAATTTACTTTCCTGATGTGCTAGTTTTAGGTAAACACTGTTAACCAATGCATTCTTGTGTTCTGTGCGTTTTCAGCTTTCTCTCGGCCTGAAAACGCCTTAATAGTCACGAATGCACCAAAACTTAGTTTGAACAAAAAAGATTGGAAAACTATTCACAAACCATGATACCATCATGAAACAGATAAATGTACTTTCCTGAGGTGCTGGTTTTAGGAAAACACTGTTAAACAATGCATTCTTGTGTTCTGTGCGTTTTCAGCGTTCTCTCGGCCTGAAAATGCCTTAATAGTCATGAATGCACCAAAACTTAGTTTGAACAAAAAAGATTGGAAAACTATTCACAAACCATGATACCATCATGAAAAGGATGAATGTACTTTCCTGAGGTTCTAGTTTTAGGAAAACACTGTTAACCAATGCATTCTTGTGTTCTGTGCGTTTTCAGCGTTCTCTCGGCCTGCAAACGCCTTAATAGTCACGAATGCACCAAAACTTAGTTTGAACAAAAAAGATTGGAAAACTATTCACAAACCATGATACCATCATAAAACAGATAAATGTACTTTCCTGAGGTTCTGATTTTAGGAAAACACTGTTAAACAATGCATTCTTGTGTTCTGTGCGTTTTCAGCTTTCTCTCGGCCTGCAAACGCCTTAATAGTCAAGAAAGCACCAAAACTTAGTTTGAACAAAAAAGGTTGGAAAACTATTAATAAACCATGATACCATCATAAAACAGATAAATTTACTTTCCTGATGTGCTAGTTTTAGGTAAACACTGTTAACCAATGCATTCTTGTGTTCTGTGCGTTTTCAGCGTTCTCTCGGCCTGAAAACGCCTTAATAGTCATGAATGCACCAAAACTTAGTTTGAACAAAAATGGTTTGTAAACTATTCACAAACCATGATACCATCATAAAACAGATAAATTTACTTTCCTGATGTGCTAGTTTTAGGTAAACACTGTTAACCAATGCATTCTTGTGTTCTGTGCGTTTTCAGCTTTCTCTCGGCCTGCAAACGCCTTAATAGTCAAGAAAGCACCAAAACTTAGTTTGAACAAAAAAGGTTGGAAAACTATTAATAAACCATGATACCATCATAAAACAGATAAATTTACTTTCCTGATGTGCTAGTTTTAGGTAAACACTGTTAACCAATGCATTCTTGTGTTCTGTGCGTTTTCAGCGTTCTCTCGGCCTGAAAACGCCTTAATGCACCAAAACTTAGTTTGAACAAAAAAGATTGGAAAACTATTCACAAACCATGATACCATCATGAAAAGGATAAATGTAATTTCCTGAGGTGCTGGTTTTAGGAAAACACTGTTAACCAATGCATTCTTGTGTTCTGTGCGTTTTCAGCGTTCTCTCGGCCTGCAAACGCCTTAATAGTCATGAATGCACCAAAACTTAGTTTGAACAAAAATGGTTTGTAAACTATTCACAAACCATGATACCATCATAAAAAAGATAAATGTACTTTCCTGAGGTGCTAGTTTAAGGAAAACACTGTTAACCAATGCATTCTTGTGTTCTGTGTGTTTTCAGCTTTCTCTCGGCCTGAAAACGCCTTAATAGTCACGAATGCACCAAAACTTAGTTTGAACAAAAAAGATTGGAAAACTATTCACAAACCATGATACCATCATAAAACAGATGAATGTAATTTCCTGAGGTGCTGGTTTTAGGAAAACACTGTTAAACAATGCATTCTTGTGTTCTGTGCGTTTTCAGCGTTCTCTCGGCCTGCAAACGCCTTAATAGTCATGAATGCACCAAAACTTAGTTTGAACAAAAAAGGTTGGAAAACTATTAACAAACCATGTTACCATCATAAAAAAGATAAATGTACTTTCCTGAGGTGCTGGTTTTAGGAAAACACTGTTAACCAATGCATTCTTGTGTTCTGTGCGTTTTCAGCGTTCTCTCGGCCTGAAAACGCCTTAACAGTCACGAATGCACCAAAACTTAGTTTGAACAAAAAAGATTGGAAAACTATTCACAAACCATGATACCATCATGAAAAGGATAAATGTACTTTCCTGAGGTTCTAGTTTTAGGAAAGCACTGTTAACCAATGCATTCTTGTGTTCTGTGCGTTTTCAGCGTCCTCTCGGCCTGAAAACGCCTTAACAGTCACGAATGCACCAAAACTTAGTTTGAACAAAAAAGATTGGAAAACTATTCACAAACCATGATACCATCATAAAACAGATAAATGTACTTTCCTGAGTTGCTGGTTTTAGGAAAACACTGTTAAACAATGCATTCTTGTGTTCTGTGCGTTTTCAGCCTTCTCTAGGCCTGCAAACGCCTTAACAGATATGAATGCACCAAAACTTAATTTGAACAAAAATGGTTGGTAAACTATTCACAAACCATGATACCATCATAAAACAGATAAATTTACTTTCCTGATGTGCTAGTTTTAGGTAAACACTGTTAACCAATGCATTCTTGTGTTCTGTGCGTTTTCAGCTTTCTCTCTGCCTGAAAACGCCTTAATAGTCACGAATGCACCAAAACTTAGTTTGAACAAAAAAGATTGGAAAACTATTCACAAACCATGATACCATCATGAAAAGGATAAATGTACTTTCCTGAGGTGCTGGTTTTAGGAAAACACTGTTAACCAATGCATTCTTGTGTTCTGTGCGTTTTCAGCGTTCTCTCGGCCTGAAAACGCCTTAATAGTCAAGAAAGCACCAAAACTTAGTTTGAACAAAAAAGGTTGGAAAACTATTAATAAACCATGATACCATCATAAAACAGATAAATTTACTTTCCTGATGTGCTAGTTTTAGGTAAACACTGTTAACCAATGCATTCTTGTGTTCTGTGCGTTTTCAGCTTTCTCTCGGCCTGAAAACGCCTTAATAGTCACGAATGCACCAAAACTTAGTTTGAACAAAAAAGATTGGAAAACTATTCACAAACCATGATACCATCATAAAACAGATAAATGTACTTTCCTGAGGTGCTGGTTTTAGGAAAACACTGTTAAACAATGCATTCTTGTGTTCTGTGCGTTTTCAGCTTTCTCTCGGCCTGAAAACGCCTTAATAGTCACGAATGCACCAAAACTTAGTTTGAACAAAAAAGATTGGAAAACTATTCACAAACCATGATACCATCATTAAAAGGATAAATGTACTTTCCTGAGGTGCTGGTTTTAGGAAAACACTGTTAACCAATGCATTCTTGTGTTCTGTGCGTTTTCAGCGTTCTCTCGGCCTGCAAACGCCTTAATAGTCAAGAAAGCACCAAAACTTAGTTTGAACAAAAAAGGTTGGAAAACTATTAATAAACCATGATACCATCATAAAACAGATACATTTACTTTCCTGATGTGCTAGTTTTAGGTAAACACTGTTAAGCAATGCATTCTTGTGTTCTGTGCGTTTTCAGCGTTCTCTCGGCCTGAAAACGCCTTAATAGTCATGAATGCACCAAAACTTAGTTTGAACAAAAATGGTTTGTAAACTATTCACAAACCATGATACCATCATAAAACAGATAAATGTACTTTCCTGAGGTGCTGGTTTTAGGAAAACACTGTTAACCAATGCATTCTTGTGTTCTGTGCGTTTTCAGCGTTCTCTCGGCCTGAAAACGCCCTAATGCACCAAAACTTAGTTTGAACAAAAAAGATTGGAAAACTATTCACAAACCATGATACCATCATGAAAAGGATAAATTTAATTTCCTGAGGTGCTGGTTTTAGGAAAACACTGTTAACCAATGCATTCTTGTGTTCTGTGCGTTTTCAGCGTTCTCTCGGCCTGCAAACGCCTTAATAGTCATGAATGCACCAAAACTTAGTTTGAACAAAAATGGTTTGTAAACTATTCACAAACCATGATACCATCATAAAAAAGATAAATGTACTTTCCTGAGGTGCTAGTTTAAGGAAAACACTGTTAACCAATGCATTCTTGTGTTCTGTGTGTTTTCAGCTTTCTCTCGGCCTGAAAACGCCTTAATAGTCACGAATGCACCAAAACTTAGTTTGAACAAAAAAGATTGGAAAACTATTCACAAACCATGATACCATCATAAAACAGATGAATGTAATTTCCTGAGGTGCTGGTTTTAGGAAAACACTGTTAACCAATGCATTCTTGTGTTCTGTGCGTTTTCAGCTTTCTCTCTGCCTGAAAACGCCTTAATAGTCACGAATGCACCAAAACTTAGTTTGAACAAAAAAGATTGGAAAACTATTCACAAACCATGATACCATCATGAAAAGGATAAATGTAATTTCCTGAGGTGCTGGTTTTAGGAAAACACTGTTAACCAATGCATTCTTGTGTTCTGTGCGTTTTCAGCGTTCTCTCGGCCTGCAAACGCCTTAATAGTCATGAATGCACCAAAACTTAGTTTGAACAAAAAAGGTTGGAAAACTATTAACAAACCATGTTACCATCATAAAAAAGATAAATGCGCTTTCCTGAGGTGCTGGTTTTAGGAAAACACTGTTAACCAATGCATTCTTGTGTTCTGTGCGTTTTCAGCTTTCTCTCTGCCTGAAAACGCCTTAATAGTCACGAATGCACCAAAACTTAGTTTGAACAAAAAAGATTGGAAAACTATTCACAAACCATGATACCATCATGAAAAGGATAAATGTACTTTCCTGAGGTGCTGGTTTTAGGAAAACACTGTTAACCAATGCATTCTTGTGTTCTGTGCGTTTTCAGCGTTCTCTCGGCCTGCAAACGCCTTAATAGTCAAGAAAGCACCAAAACTTAGTTTGAACAAAAAAGGTTGGAAAACTATTAATAAACCATGATACCATCATAAAACAGATACATTTACTTTCCTGATGTGCTAGTTTTAGGTAAACACTGTTAACCAATGCATTCTTGTGTTCTGTGCGTTTTCAGCGTTCTCTCGGCCTGAAAACGCCTTAATAGTCATGAATGCACCAAAACTTAGTTTGAACAAAAATGGTTTGTAAACTATTCACAAACCATGATACCATCATAAAACAGATAAATTTACTTTCCTGATGTGCTAGTTTTAGGTAAACACTGTTAACCAATGCATTCTTGTGTTCTGTGCGTTTTCAGCTTTCTCTCGGCCTGCAAACGCCTTAATAGTCAAGAAAGCACCAAAACTTAGTTTGAACAAAAAAGGTTGGAAAACTATTAATAAACCATGATACCATCATAAAACAGATAAATTTACTTTCCTGATGTGCTAGTTTTAGGTAAACACTGTTAACCAATGCATTCTTGTGTTCTGTGCGTTTTCAGCGTTCTCTCGGCCTGAAAACGCCTTAATGCACCAAAACTTAGTTTGAACAAAAAAGATTGGAAAACTATTCACAAACCATGATACCATCATAAAACAGATAAATGTACTTTCCTGAGGTGCTGGTTTTAGGAAAACACTGTTAAACAATGCATTCTTGTGTTCTGTGCGTTTTCAGCTTTCTCTCGGCCTGAAAACGCCTTAATAGTCACGAATGCACCAAAACTTAGTTTGAACAAAAAAGATTGGAAAACTATTCACAAACCATGATACCATCATTAAAAGGATAAATGTACTTTCCTGAGGTGCTGGTTTTAGGAAAACACTGTTAACCAATGCATTCTTGTGTTCTGTGCGTTTTCAGCGTTCTCTCGGCCTGCAAACGCCTTAATAGTCAAGAAAGCACCAAAACTTAGTTTGAACAAAAAAGGTTGGAAAACTATTAATAAACCATGATACCATCATGAAACAGATACATTTACTTTCCTGATGTGCTAGTTTTAGGTAAACACTGTTAACCAATGCATTCTTGTGTTCTGTGCGTTTTCAGCTTTCTCTCGGCCTGAAAACGCCTTAATAGTCACGAATGCACCAAAACTTAGTTTGAACAAAAAAGATTGGAAAACTATTCACAAACCATGATACCATCATAAAACAGATAAATGTACTTTCCTGAGGTGCTGGTTTTAGGAAAACACTGTTAAACAATGCATTCTTGTGTTCTGTGCGTTTTCAGCTTTCTCTCGGCCTGAAAACGCCTTAATAGTCACGAATGCACCAAAACTTAGTTTGAACAAAAAAGATTGGAAAACTATTCACAAACCATGATACCATCATTAAAAGGATAAATGTACTTTCCTGAGGTGCTGGTTTTAGGAAAACACTGTTAACCAATGCATTCTTGTGTTCTGTGCGTTTTCAGCGTTCTCTCGGCCTGCAAACGCCTTAATAGTCAAGAAAGCACCAAAACTTAGTTTGAACAAAAAAGGTTGGAAAACTATTAATAAACCATGATACCATCATAAAACAGATACATTTACTTTCCTGATGTGCTAGTTTTAGGTAAACACTGTTAACCAATGCATTCTTGTGTTCTGTGCGTTTTCAGCGTTCTCTCGGCCTGAAAACGCCTTAACAGTCACGAATGCACCAAAACTTAGTTTGAACAAAAAAGATTGGAAAACTATTCACAAACCATGATACCATCATGAAAAGGATGAATGTACTTTCCTGAGGTTCTAGTTTTAGGAAAGCACTGTTAACCAATGCATTCTTGTGTTCTGTGCGTTTTCAGCGTTCTCTCGGCCTGAAAACGCCTTAACAGTCACGAATGCACCAAAACTTAGTTTGAACAAAAAAGATTGGAAAACTATTCACAAACCATGATACCATCATAAAACAGATAAATGTACTTTCCTGAGGTGCTGGTTTTAGGAAAACACTGTTAAACAATGCATTCTTGTGTTCTGTGCGTTTTCAGCCTTCTCTCGGCCTGCAAACGCCTTAACAGATATGAATGCACCAAAACTTAATTTGAACAAAAATGGTTGGTAAACTATTCACAAACCATGATACCATCATAAAACAGATAAATTTACTTTCCTGATGTGCTAGTTTTAGGTAAACACTGTTAACCAATGCATTCTTGTGTTCTGTGTGTTTTCAGCTTTCTCTCGGCCTGAAAACGCCTTAATAGTCACGAATGCACCAAAACTTAGTTTGAACAAAAAAGATTGGAAAACTATTCACAAACCATGATACCATCATGAAAAGGATAAATGTACTTTCCTGAGGTGCTGGTTTTAGGAAAACACTGTTAACCAATGCATTCTTGTGTTCTGTGCGTTTTCAGCGTTCTCTCGGCCTGAAAACGCCTTAATAGTCAAGAAAGCACCAAAACTTAGTTTGAACAAAAAAGGTTGGAAAACTATTAATAAACCATGATACCATCATAAAACAGATAAATTTACTTTCCTGATGTGCTGGTTTTAGGTAAACACTGTTAACCAATGCATTCTTGTGTTCTGTGTGTTTTCAGCGTTCTCTCGGCCTGAAAACGCCTTAATAGTCATGAATGCACCAAAACTTAGTTTGAACAAAAATGGTTTGTAAACTATTCACAAACCATGATACCATCATAGAACAGATGAATTTACTTTCCTGATGTGCTAGTTTTAGGTAAACACTGTTAAGCAATGCATTCTTGTGTTCTGTGCGTTTTCAGCTTTCTCTCGGCCTGAAAACGCCTTAATAGTCACGAATGCACCAAAACTTAGTTTGAACAAAAAACATTGGAAAACTATTCACAAACCATGATACCATCATAAAACAGATAAATGTACTTTCCTGAGGTGCTGGTTTTAGGAAAACACTGTTAAACAATGCATTCTTGTGTTCTGTGCGTTTTCAGCTTTCTCTCGGCCTGAAAACGCCTTAATAGTCACGAATGCACCAAAACTTAGTTTGAACAAAAAAGATTGGAAAACTATTCACAAACCATGATACCATCATTAAAAGGATAAATGTACTTTCCTGAGGTGCTGGTTTTAGGAAAACACTGTTAACCAATGCATTCTTGTGTTCTGTGCGTTTTCAGCGTTCTCTCGGCCTGCAAACGCCTTAATAGTCAAGAAAGCACCAAAACTTAGTTTGAACAAAAAAGGTTGGAAAACTATTAATAAACCATGATACCATCATAAAACAGATACATTTACTTTCCTGATGTGCTAGTTTTAGGTAAACACTGTTAACCAATGCATTCTTGTGTTCTGTGCGTTTTCAGCGTTCTCTCGGCCTGAAAACGCCTTAATAGTCATGAATGCACCAAAACTTAGTTTGAACAAAAATGGTTTGTAAACTATTCACAAACCATGATACCATCATAAAAAAGATAAATGTACTTTCCTGAGGTGCTAGTTTAAGGAAAACACTGTTAACCAATGCATTCTTGTGTTCTGTGTGTTTTCAATTTTCTCTCGCCCTGAAAACGCCTTAATAGTCAAGAAAGCACCAAAACTTAGTTTGAACAAAAATGGTTTGTAAACTATTCACAAACCATGATACCATCATAGAACAGATAAATTTACTTTCCTGATGTGCTAGTTTTAGGTAAACACTGTTAAGCAATGCATTCTTGTGTTCTGTGCGTTTTCAGCTTTCTCTCGGCCTGAAAACGCCTTAATAGTCACGAATGCACCAAAACTTAGTTTGAACAAAAAAGATTGGAAAACTATTCACAAACCATGATACCATCATAAAACAGATAAATGTACTTTCCTGAGGTGCTGGTTTTAGGAAAACACTGTTAAACAATGCATTCTTGTGTTCTGTGCGTTTTCAGCTTTCTCTCGGCCTGAAAACGCCTTAATAGTCACGAATGCACCAAAACTTAGTTTGAACAAAAAAGATTGGAAAACTATTCACAAACCATGATACCATCATTAAAAGGATAAATGTACTTTCCTGAGGTGCTGGTTTTAGGAAAACACTGTTAACCAATGCATTCTTGTGTTCTGTGCGTTTTCAGCGTTCTCTCGGCCTGCAAACGCCTTAATAGTCAAGAAAGCACCAAAACTTAGTTTGAACAAAAAAGGTTGGAAAACTAATAATAAACCATGATACCATCATAAAACAGATACATTTACTTTCCTGATGTGCTAGTTTTAGGTAAACACTGTTAACCAATGCATTCTTGTGTTCTGTGCGTTTTCAGCGTTCTCTCGGCCTGAAAACGCCTTAATAGTCATGAATGCACCAAAACTTAGTTTGAACAAAAATGGTTTGTAAACTATTCACAAACCATGATACCATCATAAAAAAGATAAATGTACTTTCCTGAGGTGCTAGTTTAAGGAAAACACTGTTAACCAATGCATTCTTGTGTTCTGTGTGTTTTCAATTTTCTCTCGCCCTGAAAACGCCTTAATAGTCACGAATGCACCAAAACTTAGTTTGAACAAAAAAGATTGGGAAACTATTCACAAACCATGATACCATCATAAAACAGATGAATGTAATTTCCTGAGGTGCTGGTTTTAGGAAAACACTGTTAAACAATGCATTCTTGTGTTCTGTGCGTTTTCAGCTTTCTCTCGGCCTGAAAACGCCTTAATAGTCACGAATGCACCAAAACTTAGTTTGAACAAAAATGGTTGGTAAACTATTCACAAACCATGATACCATCATGAAAAGGATAAATGTACTTTCCTGAGGTGCTGGTTTTAGGAAAACACTGTTAACCAATGCATTCTTGTGTTCTGTGTGTTTTCAGCTTTCTCTCGCCCTGAAAACGCCTTAATAGTCACGACTGCACCAAAACTTAGTTTGAACAAAAAAGATTGGAAAACTATTCACAAACCATGATACCATCATAAAACAGATGAATGTACTTTCCTGAGGTGCTGGTTTTAGGAAAACACTGTTAAACAATGCATTCTTGTGTTCTGTGCGTTTTCAGCTTTCTCTCGGCCTGAAAACGCCTTAATAGTCACGAATGCACCAAAACTTAGTTTGAACAAAAAAGATTGGAAAACTATTCACAAACCATGATACCATCATAAAACAGATACATTTACTTTCCTGATGTGCTAGTTTTAGGAAAACACTGTTAACCAACGCGTTCTTGTGTTCTGTGCGTTTTCAGCTTTCTCTCGGCCTGAAAACGCCTTAATAGTCACGAATGCACCAAAACTTAGTTTGAACAAAAAAGATTGGAAAACTATTCACAAACCATGATACCATCATAAAACAGATAAATGTACTTTCCTGAGGTGCTGGTTTTAGGAAAACACTGTTAAACAATGCATTCTTGTGTTCTGTGCGTTTTCAGCCTTCTCTCGGTCTGCAAACGCCTTAATAGTCACGAATGCACCAAAACTTAGTTTGAACAAAAAAGATTGGAAAACTATTCACAAACCATGATACCATCATTAAAAGGATAAATGTACTTTCCTGAGGTGCTGGTTTTAGGAAAACACTGTTAACCAATGCATTCTTGTGTTCTGTGCGTTTTCAGCGTTCTCTCGGCCTGCAAACGCCTTAATAGTCAAGAAAGCACCAAAACTTAGTTTGAACAAAAAAGGTTGGAAAACTATTAATAAACCATGATACCATCATAAAACAGATACATTTACTTTCCTGATGTGCTAGTTTTAGGTAAACACTGTTAACCAATGCATTCTTGTGTTCTGTGCGTTTTCAGCGTTCTCTCGGCCTGAAAACGCCTTAATAGTCATGAATGCACCAAAACTTAGTTTGAACAAAAATGGTTTGTAAACTATTCACAAACCATGATACCATCATAAAACAGATAAATTTACTTTCCTGATGTGCTAGTTTTAGGTAAACACTGTTAACCAATGCATTCTTGTGTTCTGTGCGTTTTCAGCTTTCTCTCGGCCTGCAAACGCCTTAATAGTCAAGAAAGCACCAAAACTTAGTTTGAACAAAAAAGGTTGGAAAACTATTAATAAACCATGATACCATCATAAAACAGATAAATTTACTTTCCTGATGTGCTAGTTTTAGGTAAACACTGTTAACCAATGCATTCTTGTGTTCTGTGCGTTTTCAGCGTTCTCTCGGCCTGAAAACGCCTTAATGCACCAAAACTTAGTTTGAACAAAAAAGATTGGAAAACTATTCACAAACCATGATACCATCATAAAACAGATAAATGTACTTTCCTGAGGTGCTGGTTTTAGGAAAACACTGTTAAACAATGCATTCTTGTGTTCTGTGCGTTTTCAGCTTTCTCTCGGCCTGCAAACGCCTTAATAGTCAAGAAAGCACCAAAACTTAGTTTGAACAAAAAAGGTTGGAAAACTATTAATAAACCATGATACCATCATGAAACAGATACATTTACTTTCCTGATGTGCTAGTTTTAGGTAAACACTGTTAACCAATGCATTCTTGTGTTCTGTGCGTTTTCAGCTTTCTCTCGGCCTGAAAACGCCTTAATAGTCACGAATGCACCAAAACTTAGTTTGAACAAAAAAGATTGGAAAACTATTCACAAACCATGATACCATCATAAAACAGATAAATGTACTTTCCTGAGGTGCTGGTTTTAGGAAAACACTGTTAAACAATGCATTCTTGTGTTCTGTGCGTTTTCAGCGTTCTCTCGGCCTGCAAACGCCTTAATAGTCAAGAAAGCACCAAAACTTAGTTTGAACAAAAAAGATTGGAAAACTATTCACAAACCATGATACCATCATTAAAAGGATAAATGTACTTTCCTGAGGTGCTGGTTTTAGGAAAACACTGTTAACCAATGCATTCTTGTGTTCTGTGCGTTTTCAGCGTTCTCTCGGCCTGCAAACGCCTTAATAGTCAAGAAAGCACCAAAACTTAGTTTGAACAAAAAAGGTTGGAAAACTATTAATAAACCATGATACCATCATAAAACAGATACATTTACTTTCCTGATGTGCTAGTTTTAGGTAAACACTGTTAACCAATGCATTCTTGTGTTCTGTGCGTTTTCAGCGTTCTCTCGGCCTGAAAACGCCTTAATAGTCATGAATGCACCAAAACTTAGTTTGAACAAATATGGTTTGTAAACTATTCACAAACCATGATACCATCATAAAAAAGATAAATGTACTTTCCTGAGGTGCTAGTTTAAGGAAAACACTGTTAACCAATGCATTCTTGTGTTCTGTGTGTTTTCAATTTTCTCTCGCCCTGAAAACGCCTTAATAGTCACGAATGCACCAAAACTTAGTTTGAACAAAAAAGATTGGGAAACTATTCACAAACCATGATACCATCATAAAACAGATGAATGTAATTTCCTGAGGTGCTGGTTTTAGGAAAACACTGTTAAACAATGCATTCTTGTGTTCTGTGTGTGTTCAGCTTTCTCTCGGCCTGAAAACGCCTTAATAGTCACGAATGCACCAAAACTTAGTTTGAACAAAAATGGTTGGTAAACTATTCACAAACCATGATACCATCATGAAAAGGATAAATGTACTTTCCTGAGGTGCTGGTTTTAGGAAAACACTGTTAACCAATGCATTCTTGTGTTCTGTGTGTTTTCAGCTTTCTCTCGCCCTGAAAACGCCTTAATAGTCACGAATGCACCAAAACTTAGTTTGAACAAAAAAGATTGGAAAACTATTCACAAACCATGATACCATCATAAAACAGATGAATGTACTTTCCTGAGGTGCTGGTTTTAGGAAAACACTGTTAAACAATGCATTCTTGTGTTCTGTGCGTTTTCAGCTTTCTCTCGGCCTGAAAACGCCTTAATAGTCACGAATGCACCAAAACTTAGTTTGAACAAAAAAGATTGGAAAACTATTCACAAACCATGATACCATCATAAAACAGATACATTTACTTTCCTGATGTGCTAGTTTTAGGAAAACACTGTTAACCAACGCGTTCTTGTGTTCTGTGCGTTTTCAGCTTTCTCTCGGCCTGAAAACGCCTTAATAGTCACGAATGCACCAAAACTTAGTTTGAACAAAAAAGATTGGAAAACTATTCACAAACCATGATACCATCATAAAACAGATAAATGTACTTTCCTGAGGTGCTGGTTTTAGGAAAACACTGTTAAACAATGCATTCTTGTGTTCTGTGCGTTTTCAGCCTTCTCTCGGCCTGCAAACGCCTTAATAGTCACGAATGCACCAAAACTTAGTTTGAACAAAAAAGATTGGAAAACTATTCACAAACCATGATACCATCATTAAAAGGATAAATGTACTTTCCTGAGGTGCTGGTTTTAGGAAAACACTGTTAACCAATGCATTCTTGTGTTCTGTGCGTTTTCAGCGTTCTCTCGGCCTGCAAACGCCTTAATAGTCAAGAAAGCACCAAAACTTAGTTTGAACAAAAAAGGTTGGAAAACTATTAATAAACCATGATACCATCATAAAACAGATACATTTACTTTCCTGATGTGCTAGTTTTAGGTAAACACTGTTAACCAATGCATTCTTGTGTTCTGTGCGTTTTCAGCGTTCTCTCGGCCTGAAAACGCCTTAATAGTCATGAATGCACCGAAACTTAGTTTGAACAAAAATGGTTTGTAAACTATTCACAAACCTTGATACCATCATAAAACAGATAAATTCATTTTCTAATGTGCTAGTTTTAGGTAAACACTGTTAACCAATGCATTCTTGTGTTCTGTGCGTTTTCAGCTTTCTCTCGGCCTGCAAACGCCTTAATAGTCAAGAAAGCACCAAAACTTAGTTTGAACAAAAAAGGTTGGAAAACTATTAATAAACCATGATACCATCATAAAACAGATAAATTTACTTTCCTGATGTGCTAGTTTTAGGTAAACACTGTTAACCAATGCATTCTTGTGTTCTGTGCGTTTTCAGCGTTCTCTCGGCCTGAAAACGCCTTAATGCACCAAAACTTAGTTTGAACAAAAAAGATTGGAAAACTATTCACAAACCATGATACCATCATGAAAAGGATAAATGTAATTTCCTGAGGTGCTGGTTTTAGGAAAACACTGTTAACCAATGCATTCTTGTGTTCTGTGCGTTTTCAGCGTTCTCTCGGCCTGCAAACGCCTTAATAGTCATGAATGCACCAAAACTTAGTTTGAACAAAAATGGTTTGTAAACTATTCACAAACCGTGATACCATCATAAAAAAGATAAATGTACTTTCCTGAGGTGCTAGTTTAAGGAAAACACTGTTAACCAATGCATTCTTGTGTTCTGTGTGTGTTCAGCTTTCTCTCGGCCTGAAAACGCCTTAATAGTCACGAATGCACCAAAACTTAGTTTGAACAAAAAAGATTGGAAAACTATTCACAAACCATGATACCATCATAAAACAGATGAATGTAATTTCCTGAGGTGCTGGTTTTAGGAAAACACTGTTAAACAATGCATTCTTGTGTTCTGTGCGTTTTCAGCGTTCTCTCGGCCTGCAAACGCCTTAATAGTCATGAATGCACCAAAACTTAGTTTGAACAAAAAAGGTTGGAAAACTATTAACAAACCATGTTACCATCATAAAAAAGATAAATGTACTTTCCTGAGGTGCTGGTTTTAGGAAAACACTGTTAACCAATGCATTCTTGTGTTCTGTGCGTTTTCAGCGTTCTCTCGGCCTGAAAACGCCTTAACAGTCACGAATGCACCAAAACTTAGTTTGAACAAAAAAGATTGGAAAACTATTCACAAACCATGATACCATCATGAAAAGGATAAATGTACTTTCCTGAGGTTCTAGTTTTAGGAAAGCACTGTTAACCAATGCATTCTTGTGTTCTGTGCGTTTTCAGCGTCCTCTCGGCCTGAAAACGCCTTAACAGTCACGAATGCACCAAAACTTAGTTTGAACAAAAAAGATTGGAAAACTATTCACAAACCATGATACCATCATAAAACAGATGAATGTACTTTCCTGAGGTGCTGGTTTTAGGAAAACACTGTTAAACAATGCATTCTTGTGTTCTGTGCGTTTTCAGCTTTCTCTCGGCCTGAAAACGCCTTAATAGTCACGAATGCACCAAAACTTAGTTTGAACAAAAAAGATTGGAAAACTATTCACAAACCATGATACCATCATAAAACAGATACATTTACTTTCCTGATGTGCTAGTTTTAGGAAAACACTGTTAACCAACGCGTTCTTGTGTTCTGTGCGTTTTCAGCTTTCTCTCGGCCTGAAAACGCCTTAATAGTCACGAATGCACCAAAACTTAGTTTGAACAAAAAAGATTGGAAAACTATTCACAAACCATGATACCATCATAAAACAGATAAATGTACTTTCCTGAGGTGCTGGTTTTAGGAAAACACTGTTAAACAATGCATTCTTGTGTTCTGTGCGTTTTCAGCCTTCTCTCGGCCTGCAAACGCCTTAATAGTCACGAATGCACCAAAACTTAGTTTGAACAAAAAAGATTGGAAAACTATTCACAAACCATGATACCATCATAAAACAGATACATTTACTTTCCTGATGTGCTAGTTTTAGGAAAACACTGTTAACCAACGCGTTCTTGTGTTCTGTGCGTTTTCAGCTTTCTCTCGGCCTGAAAACGCCTTAATAGTCACGAATGCACCAAAACTTAGTTTGAACAAAAAAGATTGGAAAACTATTCACAAACCATGATACCATCATGAAAAGGATAAATGTACTTTCCTGAGGTGCTGGTTTTAGGAAAACACTGTTAACCAATGCATTCTTGTGTTCTGTGCGTTTTCAGCGTTCTCTCGGCCTGCAAACGCCTTAATAGTCATGAATGCACCAAAACTTAGTTTGAACAAAAATGGTTTGTAAACTATTCACAAACCATGATACCATCATAAAAAAGATAAATGTACTTTCCTGAGGTGCTAGTTTAAGGAAAACACTGTTAACCAATGCATTCTTGTGTTCTGTGTGTTTTCAGCTTTCTCTCGCCCTGAAAACGCCTTAATAGTCACGAATGCACCAAAACTTAGTTTGAACAAAAAAGATTGGAAAACTATTCACAAACCATGATACCATCATAAAACAGATGAATGTAATTTCCTGAGGTGCTGGTTTTAGGAAAACACTGTTAAACAATGCATTCTTGTGTTCTGTGCGTTTTCAGCTTTCTCTCGGCCTGAAAACGCCTTAATAGTCACGAATGCACCAAAACTTAGTTTGAACAAAAAAGATTGGAAAACTATTCACAAACCTTGATACCATCATAAAACAGATACATTTACTTTCCTGATGTGCTAGTTTTAGGAAAACACTGTTAACCAATGCGTTCTTGTGTTCTGTGCGTTTTCAGCGTTCTCTCGGCCTGCAAACGCCTTAATAGTCATGAATGCACCAAAACTTAGTTTGAACAAAAAAGGTTGGAAAACTATTAACAAACCATGTGACCATCATAAAAAAGATAAATGTTTTTTAATGAGGTGCTGGTTTTAGGAAAACACTGTTAACCAATGCATTCTTGTGTTCTGTGCGTTTTCAGCTTTCTCTCGGCCTGAAAACGCCATAACAGTCACGAATGCACCAAAACGTAGTTTGAACAAAAAAGATTGGAAAACTATTCACAAACCATGATACCATCATAAAACAGATACATTTACTTTCCTGAGGTGCTGGTTTTAGGAAAACACTGTTAAACAATGCATTCTTGTGTTCTGTGCGTTTTCAGCCTTCTCTCGGCCTGAAAACGCCTTAACAGTCACGAATGCACCAAAACTTAGTTTGAAGAAAAAAGATTGGAAAACTATTCACAAACCATGATACCATCATGAAAAGGATAAATGTACTTTCCTGAGGTAGTGGTTTTAGGAAAACACTTTTAACCAATGCATTCTTGTGTTCCGTGCGTTTTCAGCTTTCTCTCGACCTGCAAACGCCTTAACAGTCAAGAATGCACCAAAACTTAGTTTGAACAAAAAAGATTGGAAAACTATTCACAAACCATGATACCATCATGAAAAGGATAAATGTACTTTCCTGAGGTGCTGGTTTTAGGAAAACACTGTTAACCAATGCATTCTTGTGTTCTGTGCGTTTTCAGCGTTCTCTCGGCCTGCAAACGCCTTAATAGTCATGAATGCACCAAAACTTAGTTTGAACAAAAATGGTTTGTAAACTATTCACAAACCATGATACCATCATAAAAAAGATAAAGGTACTTTCCTGAGGTGCTAGTTTAAGGAAAACACTGTTAACCAATGCATTCTTGTGTTCTGTGTGTTTTCAGCTTTCTCTCGCCCTGAAAACGCCTTAATAGTCACGAATGCACCAAAACTTAGTTTGAACAAAAAAGATTGGAAAACTATTCACAAACCATGATACCATCATAAAACAGATGAATGTAATTTCCTGAGGTGCTGGTTTTAGGAAAACACTGTTAAACAATGCATTCTTGTGTTCTGTGCGTTTTCAGCTTTCTCTCGGCCTGAAAACGCCTTAATAGTCACGAATGCACCAAAACTTAGTTTGAACAAAAAAGATTGGAAAACTATTCACAAACCATGATACCATCATAAAACAGATACATTTACTTTCCTGATGTGCTAGTTTTAGGAAAACACTGTTAACCAATGCGTTCTTGTGTTCTGTGCGTTTTCAGCGTTCTCTCGGCCTGCAAACGCCTTAATAGTCATGAATGCACCAAAACTTAGTTTGAACAAAAAAGGTTGGAAAACTATTAACAAACCATGTGACCATCATAAAAAAGATAAATGTTTTTTAATGAGGTGCTGGTTTTAGGAAAACACTGTTAACCAATGCATTCTTGTGTTCTGTGCGTTTTCAGCTTTCTCTCGGCCTGAAAACGCCATAACAGTCACGAATGCACCAAAACGTAGTTTGAACAAAAAAGATTGGAAAACTATTCACAAACCATGATACCATCATAAAACAGATACATTTACTTTCCTGAGGTGCTGGTTTTAGGAAAACACTGTTAAACAATGCATTCTTGTGTTCTGTGCGTTTTCAGCCTTCTCTCGGCCTGCAAACGCCTTAACAGATATGAATGCACCAAAACTTAGTTTGAACAAAAATGGTTGGTAAACTATTCACAAACCATGATACCATCATGAAAAGGATAAATGTACTTTCCTGAGGTGCTGGTTTTAGGAAAACACTGTTAACCAATGCATTCTTGTGTTCTGTGTGTTTTCAGCTTTCTCTCGCCCTGAAAACGCCTTAATAGTCACGAATGCACCAAAACTTAGTTTGAACAAAAAAGATTGGAAAACTATTCACAAACCATGATACCATCATAAAACAGATGAATGTGATTTCCTGAGGTGCTGGTTTTAGGAAAACACTGTTAACCAATGCATTCTTGTGTTCCGTGCGTTTTCAGCTTTCTCTCGACCTGCAAACGCCTTAATAGTCATGAATGCACCAAAACTTAGTTTGAACAAAAATGGTTTGTAAACTATTCACAAACCATGATACCATCATAAAAAAGATAAATGTACTTTCCTGAGGTGCTAGTTTAAGGAAAACACTGTTAACCAATGCATTCTTGTGTTCTGTGTGTTTTCAGCTTTCTCTCGCCCTGAAAACGCCTTAATAGTCACGAATGCACCAAAACTTAGTTTGAACAAAAAAGATTGGGAAACTATTCACAAACCATGATACCATCATAAAACAGATGAATGTAATTTCCTGAGGTGCTGGTTTTAGGAAAACACTGTTAAACAATGCATTCTTGTGTTCTGTGCGTTTTCAGCTTTCTCTCGGCCTGAAAACGCCTTAATAGTCACGAATGCACCAAAACTTAGTTTGAACAAAAATGGTTGGTAAACTATTCACAAACCATGATACCATCATGAAAAGGATAAATGTACTTTCCTGAGGTGCTGGTTTTAGGAAAACACTGTTAACCAATGCATTCTTGTGTTCTGTGTGTTTTCAGCTTTCTCTCGCCCTGAAAACGCCTTAATAGTCACGAATGCACCAAAACTTAGTTTGAACAAAAAAGATTGGAAAACTATTCACAAACCATGATACCATCATAAAACAGATGAATGTACTTTCCTGAGGTGCTGGTTTTAGGAAAACACTGTTAAACAATGCATTCTTGTGTTCTGTGCGTTTTCAGCTTTCTCTCGGCCTGAAAACGCCTTAATAGTCACGAATGCACCAAAACTTAGTTTGAACAAAAAAGATTGGAAAACTATTCACAAACCATGATACCATCATAAAACAGATACATTTACTTTCCTGATGTGCTAGTTTTAGGAAAACACTGTTAACCAATGCGTTCTTGTGTTCTGTGCGTTTTCAGCTTTCTCTCGGCCTGAAAACGCCTTAATAGTCACGAATGCACCAAAACTTAGTTTGAACAAAAAAGATTGGAAAACTATTCACAAACCATGATACCATCATAAAACAGATAAATGTACTTTCCTGAGGTGCTGGTTTTAGGAAAACACTGTTAAACAATGCATTCTTGTGTTCTGTGCGTTTTCAGCCTTCTCTCGGCCTGCAAACGCCTTAATAGTCACGAATGCACCAAAACTTAGTTTGAACAAAAAAGATTGGAAAACTATTCACAAACCATGATACCATCATTAAAAGGATAAATGTACTTTCCTGAGGTGCTGGTTTTAGGAAAACACTGTTAACCAATGCATTCTTGTGTTCTGTGCGTTTTCAGCGTTCTCTCGGCCTGCAAACGCCTTAATAGTCAAGAAAGCACCAAAACTTAGTTTGAACAAAAAAGGTTGGAAAACTATTAATAAACCATGATACCATCATAAAACATATAAATTTACTTTCCTGATGTGCTAGTTTTAGGTAAACACTGTTAACCAATGCATTCTTGTGTTCTGTGCGTTTTCAGCGTTCTCTCGGCCTGAAAACGCCTTAATAGTCATGAATGCACCAAAACTTAGTTTGAACAAAAATGGTTTGTAAACTATTCACAAACCATGATACCATCATAAAACAGATAAATTTACTTTCCTGATGTGCTAGTTTTAGGTAAACACTGTTAACCAATGCATTCTTGTGTTCTGTGCCTTTTCAGCTTTCTCTCGGCCTGCAAACGCCTTAATAGTCAAGAAAGCACCAAAACTTAGTTTGAACAAAAAAGGTTGGAAAACTATTAATAAACCATGATACCATCATAAAACAGATAAATTTACTTTCCTGATGTGCTAGTTTTAGGTAAACACTGTTAACCAATGCATTCTTGTGTTCTGTGCGTTTTCAGCGTTCTCTCGGCCTGAAAACGCCTTAATGCACCAAAACTTAGTTTGAACAAAAAAGATTGGAAAACTATTCACAAACCATGATACCATCATGAAAAGGATAAATGTAATTTCCTGAGGTGCTGGTTTTAGGAAAACACTGTTAACCAATGCATTCTTGTGTTCTGTGCGTTTTCAGCGTTCTCTCGGGCTGCAAACGCCTTAATAGTCATGAATGCACCAAAACTTAGTTTGAACAAAAATGGTTTGTAAACTATTCACAAACCGTGATACCATCATAAAAAAGATAAATGTACTTTCCTGAGGTGCTAGTTTAAGGAAAACACTGTTAACCAATGCATTCTTGTGTTCTGTGTGTTTTCAGCTTTCTCTCGGCCTGAAAACGCCTTAATAGTCACGAATGCACCAAAACTTAGTTTGAACAAAAAAGATTGGAAAACTATTCACAAACCATGATACCATCATTAAAAGGATAAATGTACTTTCCTGAGGTGCTGGTTTTAGGAAAACACTGTTAACCAATGCATTCTTGTGTTCTGTGCGTTTTCAGCGTTCTCTCGGCCTGCAAACGCCTTAATAGTCAAGAAAGCACCAAAACTTAGTTTGAACAAAAAAGGTTGGAAAACTAATAATAAACCATGATACCATCATAAAACAGATACATTTACTTTCCTGATGTGCTAGTTTTAGGTAAACACTGTTAACCAATGCATTCTTGTGTTCTGTGCGTTTTCAGCGTTCTCTCGGCCTGAAAACGCCTTAATAGTCATGAATGCACCAAAACTTAGTTTGAACAAAAATGGTTTGTAAACTATTCACAAACCATGATACCATCATAAAAAAGATAAATGTACTTTCCTGAGGTGCTAGTTTAAGGAAAACACTGTTAACCAACGCATTCTTGTGTTCTGTGTGTTTTCAATTTTCTCTCGCCCTGAAAACGCCTTAATAGTCACGAATGCACCAAAACTTAGTTTGAACAAAAAAGATTGGGAAACTATTCACAAACCATGATACCATCATAAAACAGATGAATGTAATTTCCTGAGGTGCTGGTTTTAGGAAAACACTGTTAAACAATGCATTCTTGTGTTCTGTGCGTTTTCAGCTTTCTCTCGGCCTGAAAACGCCTTAATAGTCACGAATGCACCAAAACTTAGTTTGAACAAAAATGGTTGGTAAACTATTCACAAACCATGATACCATCATGAAAAGGATAAATGTACTTTCCTGAGGTGCTGGTTTTAGGAAAACACTGTTAACCAATGCATTCTTGTGTTCTGTGTGTTTTCAGCTTTCTCTCGCCCTGAAAACGCCTTAATAGTCACGAATGCACCAAAACTTAGTTTGAACAAAAAAGATTGGAAAACTATTCACAAACCATGATACCATCATAAAACAGATGAATGTACTTTCCTGAGGTGCTGGTTTTAGGAAAACACTGTTAAACAATGCATTCTTGTGTTCTGTGCGTTTTCAGCTTTCTCTCGGCCTGAAAACGCCTTAATAGTCACGAATGCACCAAAACTTAGTTTGAACAAAAAAGATTGGAAAACTATTCACAAACCATGATACCATCATAAAACAGATACATTTACTTTCCTGATGTGCTAGTTTTAGGAAAACACTGTTAACCAACGCGTTCTTGTGTTCTGTGCGTTTTCAGCGTTCTCTCGGCCTGCAAACGCCTTAATAGTCAAGAAAGCACCAAAACTTAGTTTGAACAAAAAAGGTTTGTAAACTATTCACAAACCATGATACCATCATAAAACAGATAAATGTACTTTCCTGATGTGCTAGTTTTAGGTAAACACTGTTAACCAATGCATTCTTGTGTTCTGTGCGTTTTCAGCTTTCTCTCGGCCTGCAAACGCCTTAATAGTCAAGAAAGCACCAAAACTTAGTTTGAACAAAAAAGGTTGGAAAACTATTAATAAACCATGATACCATCATAAAACAGATAAATTTACTTTCCTGATGTGCTAGTTTTAGGTAAACACTGTTAACCAATGCATTCTTGTGTTCTGTGCGTTTTCAGCTTTCTCTCGGCCTGAAAACGCCTTAATAGTCAAGAAAGCACCAAAACTTAGTTTGAACAAAAAAGGTTGGAAAACTATTAATAAACCATGATACCATCATAAAACAGATAAATTTACTTTCCTGATGTGCTAGTTTTAGGTAAACACTGTTAACCAATGCATTCTTGTGTTCTGTGCGTTTTCAGCGTTCTCTCGGCCTGAAAACGCCTTAATGCACCAAAACTTAGTTTGAACAAAAAAGATTGGAAAACTATTCACAAACCATGATACCATCATAAAACAGATAAATGTACTTTCCTGAGGTGCTGGTTTTAGGAAAACACTGTTAACCAATGCATTCTTGTGTTCTGTGCGTTTTCAGCTTTCTCTCGACCTGCAAACGCCTTAATAGTCATGAATGCACCAAAACTTAGTTTGAACAAAAAAGGTTGGAAAACTATTAATAAACCATGATACCATCATAAAACAGATAAATTTACTTTCCTGATGTGCTAGTTTTAGGTAAACACTGTTAACCAATGCATTCTTGTGTTCTGTGCGTTTTCAGCGTTCTCTCGGCCTGAAAACGCCTTAATGCACCAAAACTTAGTTTGAACAAAAAAGATTGGAAAACTATTCACAAACCATGATACCATCATAAAACAGATAAATGTACTTTCCTGAGGTGCTGGTTTTAGGAAAACACTGTTAACCAATGCATTCTTGTGTTCTGTGCGTTTTCAGCTTTCTCTCGGCCTGAAAACGCCTTAATAGTCACGAATGCACCAAAACTTAGTTTGAACAAAAAAGATTGGAAAACTATTCACAAACCATGATACCATCATAAAACAGATAAATGTACTTTCCTGAGGTGCTGGTTTTAGGAAAACACTGTTAAACAATGCATTCTTGTGTTCTGTGCGTTTTCAGCTTTCTCTCGGCCTGAAAACGCCTTAATAGTCACGAATGCACCAAAACTTAGTTTGAACAAAAAAGATTGGAAAACTATTCACAAACCATGATACCATCATTAAAAGGATAAATGTACTTTCCTGAGGTGCTGGTTTTAGGAAAACACTGTTAACCAATGCATTCTTGTGTTCTGTGCGTTTTCAGCGTTCTCTCGGCCTGCAAACGCCTTAATAGTCAAGAAAGCACCAAAACTTAGTTTGAACAAAAAAGGTTGGAAAACTATTAATAAACCATGATACCATCATAAAACAGATACATTTACTTTCCTGATGTGCTAGTTTTAGGTAAACACTGTTAACCAATGCATTCTTGTGTTCTGTGCGTTTTCAGCGTTCTCTCGGCCTGAAAACGCCTTAATAGTCATGAATGCACCAAAACTTAGTTTGAACAAAAATGGTTTGTAAACTATTCACAAACCATGATACCATCATAAAAAAGATAAATGTACTTTCCTGAGGTGCTAGTTTAAGGAAAACACTGTTAACCAATGCATTCTTGTGTTCTGTGTGTTTTCAATTTTCTCTCGCCCTGAAAACGCCTTAATAGTCACGAATGCACCAAAACTTAGTTTGAACAAAAAAGATTGGGAAACTATTCACAAACCATGATACCATCATAAAACAGATGAATGTAATTTCCTGAGGTGCTGGTTTTAGGAAAACACTGTTAAACAATGCATTCTTGTGTTCTGTGTGTGTTCAGCTTTCTCTCGGCCTGAAAACGCCTTAATAGTCACGAATGCACCAAAACTTAGTTTGAACAAAAAAATGGTTGGTAAACTATTCACAAACCATGATACCATCATGAAAAGGATAAATGTACTTTCCTGAGGTGCTGGTTTTAGGAAAACACTGTTAACCAATGCATTCTTGTGTTCTGTGTGTTTTCAGCTTTCTCTCGCCCTGAAAACGCCTTAATAGTCACGAATGCACCAAAACTTAGTTTGAACAAAAAAGATTGGAAAACTATTCACAAACCATGATACCATCATAAAACAGATGAATGTACTTTCCTGAGGTGCTGGTTTTAGGAAAACACTGTTAAACAATGCATTCTTGTGTTCTGTGCGTTTTCAGCTTTCTCTCGGCCTGAAAACGCCTTAATAGTCACGAATGCACCAAAACTTAGTTTGAACAAAAAAGATTGGAAAACTATTCACAAACCATGATACCATCATAAAACAGATACATTTACTTTCCTGATGTGCTAGTTTTAGGAAAACACTGTTAACCAACGCGTTCTTGTGTTCTGTGCGTTTTCAGCTTTCTCTCGGCCTGAAAACGCCTTAATAGTCACGAATGCACCAAAACTTAGTTTGAACAAAAAAGATTGGAAAACTATTCACAAACCATGATACCATCATAAAACAGATCAATGTACTTTCCTGAGGTGCTGGTTTTAGGAAAACACTGTTAAACAATGCATTCTTGTGTTCTGTGCGTTTTCAGCCTTCTCTCGGCCTGCAAACGCCTTAATAGTCACGAATGCACCAAAACTTAGTTTGAACAAAAAAGATTGGAAAACTATTCACAAACCATGATACCATCATTAAAAGGATAAATGTACTTTCCTGAGGTGCTGGTTTTAGGAAAACACTGTTAAACAATGCATTCTTGTGTTCTGTGCGTTTTCAGCGTTCTCTCGGCCTGCAAACGCCTTAATAGTCAAGAAAGCACCAAAACTTAGTTTGAACAAAAAAGGTTGGAAAACTATTAATAAACCATGATACCATCATAAAACAGATACATTTACTTTCCTGATGTGCTAGTTTTAGGTAAACACTGTTAACCAATGCATTCTTGTGTTCTGTGCGTTTTCAGCGTTCTCTCGGCCTGAAAACGCCTTAATAGTCATGAATGCACCGAAACTTAGTTTGAACAAAAATGGTTTGTAAACTATTCACAAACCTTGATACCATCATAAAACAGATAAATTTACTTTCCTGATGTGCTAGTTTTAGGTAAACACTGTTAACCAATGCATTCTTGTGTTCTGTGCGTTTTCAGCTTTCTCTCGGCCTGCAAACGCCTTAATAGTCAAGAAAGCACCAAAACTTAGTTTGAACAAAAAAGGTTGGAAAACTATTAATAAACCATGATACCATCATAAAACAGATAAATTTACTTTCCTGATGTGCTAGTTTTAGGTAAACACTGTTAACCAATGCATTCTTGTGTTCTGTGCGTTTTCAGCGTTCTCTCGGCCTGAAAACGCCTTAATGCACCAAAACTTAGTTTGAACAAAAAAGATTGGAAAACTATTCACAAACCATGATACCATCATGAAAAGGATAAATGTAATTTCCTGAGGTGCTGGTTTTAGGAAAACACTGTTAACCAATGCATTCTTGTGTTCTGTGCGTTTTCAGCGTTCTCTCGGCCTGCAAACGCCTTAATAGTCATGAATGCACCAAAACTTAGTTTGAACAAAAATGGTTTGTAAACTATTCACAAACCGTGATACCATCATAAAAAAGATAAATGTACTTTCCTGAGGTGCTAGTTTAAGGAAAACACTGTTAACCAATGCATTCTTGTGTTCTGTGCGTTTTCAGCGTCCTCTCGGCCTGAAAACGCCTTAACAGTCACGAATGCACCAAAACTTAGTTTGAACAAAAAAGATTGGAAAACTATTCACAAACCATGATACCATCATAAAACAGATGAATGTAATTTCCTGAGGTGCTGGTTTTAGGAAAACACTGTTAAACAATGCATTCTTGTGTTCTGTGCGTTTTCAGCGTTCTCTCGGCCTGCAAACGCCTTAATAGTCATGAATGCACCAAAACTTAGTTTGAACAAAAAAGGTTGGAAAACTATTAACAAACCATGTTACCATCATAAAAAAGATAAATGTACTTTCCTGAGGTGCTGGTTTTAGGAAAACACTGTTAACCAATGCATTCTTGTGTTCTGTGCGTTTTCAGCGTTCTCTCGGCCTGAAAACGCCTTAACAGTCACGAATGCACCAAAACTTAGTTTGAACAAAAAAGATTGGAAAACTATTCACAAACCATGATACCATCATGAAAAGGATAAATGTACTTTCCTGAGGTTCTAGTTTTAGGAAAGCACTGTTAACCAATGCATTCTTGTGTTCTGTGCGTTTTCAGCGTCCTCTCGGCCTGAAAACGCCTTAACAGTCACGAATGCACCAAAACTTAGTTTGAACAAAAAAGATTGGAAAACTATTCACAAACCATGATACCATCATAAAACAGATGAATGTAATTTCCTGAGGTGCTGGTTTTAGGAAAACACTGTTAAACAATGCATTCTTGTGTTCTGTGTGTGTTCAGCTTTCTCTCGCCCTGAAAACGCCTTAATAGTCACGAATGCACCAAAACTTAGTTTGAACAAAAATGGTTGGTAAACTATTCACAAACCATGATACCATCATGAAAAGGATAAATGTACTTTCCTGAGGTGCTGGTTTTAGGAAAACACTGTTAACCAATGCATTCTTGTGTTCTGTGTGTTTTCAGCTTTCTCTCGCCCTGAAAACGCCTTAATAGTCACGAATGCACCAAAACTTAGTTTGAACAAAAAAGATTGGAAAACTATTCACAAACCATGATACCATCATAAAACAGATGAATGTACTTTCCTGAGGTGCTGGTTTTAGGAAAACACTGTTAAACAATGCATTCTTGTGTTCTGTGCGTTTTCAGCTTTCTCTCGGCCTGAAAACGCCTTAATAGTCACGAATGCACCAAAACTTAGTTTGAACAAAAAAGATTGGAAAACTATTCACAAACCATGATACCATCATAAAACAGATACATTTACTTTCCTGATGTGCTAGTTTTAGGAAAACACTGTTAACCAACGCGTTCTTGTGTTCTGTGCGTTTTCAGCTTTCTCTCGGCCTGAAAACGCCTTAATAGTCACGAATGCACCAAAACTTAGTTTGAACAAAAAAGATTGGAAAACTATTCACAAACCATGATACCATCATAAAACAGATAAATGTACTTTCCTGAGGTGCTGGTTTTAGGAAAACACTGTTAAACAATGCATTCTTGTGTTCTGTGCGTTTTCAGCCTTCTCTCGGCCTGCAAACGCCTTAATAGTCACGAATGCACCAAAACTTAGTTTGAACAAAAAAGATTGGAAAACTATTCACAAACCATGATACCATCATAAAACAGATACATTTACTTTCCTGATGTGCTAGTTTTAGGTAAACACTGTTAACCAATGCATTCTTGTGTTCTGTGCGTTTTCAGCGTTCTCTCGGCCTGAAAACGCCTTAATAGTCATGAATGCACCAAAACTTAGTTTGAACAAAAATGGTTTGTAAACTATTCACAAACCTTGATACCATCATAAAACAGATAAATTTACTTTCCTGATGTGCTAGTTTTAGGTAAACACTGTTAACCAATGCATTCTTGTGTTCTGTGCGTTTTCAGCTTTCTCTCGGCCTGCAAACGCCTTAATAGTCAAGAAAGCACCAAAACTTAGTTTGAACAAAAAAGGTTGGAAAACTATTAATAAACCATGATACCATCATAAAACAGATAAATTTACTTTCCTGATGTGCTAGTTTTAGGTAAACACTGTTAACCAATGCATTCTTGTGTTCTGTGCGTTTTCAGCGTTCTCTCGGCCTGAAAACGCCTTAATGCACCAAAACTTAGTTTGAACAAAAAAGATTGGAAAACTATTCACAAACCATGATACCATCATGAAAAGGATAAATGTAATTTCCTGAGGTGCTGGTTTTAGGAAAACACTGTTAACCAATGCATTCTTGTGTTCTGTGCGTTTTCAGCGTTCTCTCGGGCTGCAAACGCCTTAATAGTCATGAATGCACCAAAACTTAGTTTGAACAAAAATGGTTTGTAAACTATTCACAAACCGTGATACCATCATAAAAAAGATAAATGTACTTTCCTGAGGTGCTAGTTTAAGGAAAACACTGTTAACCAATGCATTCTTGTGTTCTGTGTGTTTTCAGCTTTCTCTCGGCCTGAAAACGCCTTAATAGTCACGAATGCACCAAAACTTAGTTTGAACAAAAAAGATTGGAAAACTATTCACAAACCATGATACCATCATGAAAAGGATAAATGTACTTTCCTGTGGTGCTGGTTTTAGGAAAGCACTGTTAACCAATGCATTCTTGTGTTCTGTGCGTTTTCAGCTTTCTCTCGGGCTGAAAACGCCTTAATAGTCACGAATGCACCAAAACTTAGTTTGAACAAAAAAGATTGGAAAACTATTCACAAACCATGATACCATCATGAAAAGGATAAATGTACTTTCCTGAGGTGCTGGTTTTAGGAAAACACTGTTAACCAATGCATTCTTGTGTTCCGTGCGTTTTCAGCTGTCTCTCGGCCTGAAAACGCCTTAATAGTCACGAATGCACCAAAACTTAGTTTGAACAAAAAAGATTGGAAAACTATTCACAAACCATGATACCATCATGAAAAGGATAAATGTACTTTCCTGAGGTGCTGGTTTTAGGAAAACACTGTTAACCAATGCATTCTTGTGTTCTGTGTGTTTTCAGCTTTCTCTCGCCCTGAAAACGCCTTAATAGTCACGAATGCACCAAAACTTAGTTTGAACAAAAAAGATTGGAAAACTATTCACAAACCATGATACCATCATAAAACAGATGAATGTACTTTCCTGAGGTGCTGGTTTTAGGAAAACACTGTTAACCAATGCATTCTTGTGTTCTGTGCGTTTTCAGCGTTCTCTCGGCCTGAAAACGCCTTAATAGTCACGAATGCACCAAAACTTAGTTTGAACAAAAAAGATTGGAAAACTATTCACAAACTATGATACCATCATGAAAAGGATAAATGTACTTTCCTGAGGTGCTGGTTTTAGGAAAACACTGTTAACCAATGCATTCTTGTGTTCCGTGCGTTTTCAGCTTTCTCTCGACCTGCAAACGCCTTAATAGTCATGAATGCACCAAAACTTAGTTTGAACAAAAATGGTTTGTAAACTATTCACAAACCATGATACCATCATAAAAAAGATAAATGTACTTTCCTGAGGTGCTAGTTTAAGGAAAACACTGTTAACCAATGCATTCTTGTGTTCTGTGTGTTTTCAGCTTTCTCTCGCCCTGAAAACGCCTTAATAGTCACGAATGCACCAAAACTTAGTTTGAACAAAAAAGATTGGGAAACTATTCACAAACCATGATACCATCATAAAACAGATGAATGTAATTTCCTGAGGTGCTGGTTTTAGGAAAACACTGTTAAACAATGCATTCTTGTGTTCTGTGCGTTTTCAGCTTTCTCTCGGCCTGAAAACGCCTTAATAGTCACGAATGCACCAAAACTTAGTTTGAACAAAAATGGTTGGTAAACTATTCACAAACCATGATACCATCATGAAAAGGATAAATGTACTTTCCTGAGGTGCTGGTTTTAGGAAAACACTGTTAACCAATGCATTCTTGTGTTCTGTGTGTTTTCAGCTTTCTCTCGCCCTGAAAACGCCTTAATAGTCACGAATGCACCAAAACTTAGTTTGAACAAAAAAGATTGGAAAACTATTCACAAACCATGATACCATCATAAAACAGATGAATGTACTTTCCTGAGGTGCTGGTTTTAGGAAAA
The DNA here is from genome assembly GCF_964276395.1 of Gasterosteus aculeatus. NCBI lineage: Eukaryota > Metazoa > Chordata > Actinopteri > Perciformes > Gasterosteidae > Gasterosteus > Gasterosteus aculeatus. The sequence goes on from NC_135705.1 coordinate 12,754,463, forward strand.
CACTGTTAAACAATGCATTCTTGTGTTCTGTGCGTTTTCAGCTTTCTCTCGGCCTGAAAACGCCTTAATAGTCACGAATGCACCAAAACTTAGTTTGAACAAAAAAGATTGGAAAACTATTCACAAACCATGATACCATCATAAAACAGATACATTTACTTTCCTGATGTGCTAGTTTTAGGAAAACACTGTTAACCAATGCGTTCTTGTGTTCTGTGCGTTTTCAGCTTTCTCTCGGCCTGAAAACGCCTTAATAGTCACGAATGCACCAAAACTTAGTTTGAACAAAAAAGATTGGAAAACTATTCACAAACCATGATACCATCATTAAAAGGATAAATGTACTTTCCTGAGGTGCTGGTTTTAGGAAAACACTGTTAACCAATGCATTCTTGTGTTCTGTGCGTTTTCAGCGTTCTCTCGGCCTGCAAACGCCTTAATAGTCAAGAAAGCACCAAAACTTAGTTTGAACAAAAATGGTTTGTAAACTATTCACAAACCATGATACCATCATAAAACAGATAAATTTACTTTCCTGATGTGCTAGTTTTAGGTAAACACTGTTAACCAATGCATTCTTGTGTTCTGTGCCTTTTCAGCTTTCTCTCGGCCTGCAAACGCCTTAATAGTCAAGAAAGCACCAAAACTTAGTTTGAACAAAAAAGGTTGGAAAACTATTAATAAACCATGATACCATCATAAAACAGATAAATTTACTTTCCTGATGTGCTAGTTTTAGGTAAACACTGTTAACCAATGCATTCTTGTGTTCTGTGCGTTTTCAGCGTTCTCTCGGCCTGAAAACGCCTTAATGCACCAAAACTTAGTTTGAACAAAAAAGATTGGAAAACTATTCACAAACCATGATACCATCATGAAAAGGATAAATGTAATTTCCTGAGGGGCTGGTTTTAGGAAAACACTGTTAACCAATGCATTCTTGTGTTCTGTGCGTTTTCAGCGTTCTCTCGGGCTGCAAACGCCTTAATAGTCATGAATGCACCAAAACTTAGTTTGAACAAAAATGGTTTGTAAACTATTCACAAACCGTGATACCATCATAAAAAAGATAAATGTACTTTCCTGAGGTGCTAGTTTAAGGAAAACACTGTTAACCAATGCATTCTTGTGTTCTGTGTGTTTTCAGCTTTCTCTCGGCCTGAAAACGCCTTAATAGTCACGAATGCACCAAAACTTAGTTTGAACAAAAAAGATTGGAAAACTATTCACAAACCATGATACCATCATGAAAAGGATAAATGTACTTTCCTGTGGTGCTGGTTTTAGGAAAGCACTGTTAACCAATGCATTCTTGTGTTCTGTGCGTTTTCAGCTTTCTCTCGGGCTGAAAACGCCTTAATAGTCACGAATGCACCAAAACTTAGTTTGAACAAAAAAGATTGGAAAACTATTCACAAACCATGATACCATCATGAAAAGGATAAATGTACTTTCCTGAGGTGCTGGTTTTAGGAAAACACTGTTAACCAATGCATTCTTGTGTTCCGTGCGTTTTCAGCTTTCTCTCGGCCTGAAAACGCCTTAATAGTCACGAATGCACCAAAACTTAGTTTGAACAAAAAAGATTGGAAAACTATTCACAAACCATGATACCATCATGAAAAGGATAAATGTACTTTCCTGAGGTGCTGGTTTTAGGAAAACACTGTTAACCAATGCATTCTTGTGTTCTGTGTGTTTTCAGCTTTCTCTCGCCCTGAAAACGCCTTAATAGTCACGAATGCACCAAAACTTAGTTTGAACAAAAAAGATTGGAAAACTATTCACAAACCATGATACCATCATAAAACAGATGAATGTACTTTCCTGAGGTGCTGGTTTTAGGAAAACACTGTTAAACAATGCATTCTTGTGTTCTGTGCGTTTTCAGCTTTCTCTCGGCCTGAAAACGCCTTAATAGTCACGAATGCACCAAAACTTAGTTTGAACAAAAAAGATTGGAAAACTATTCACAAACCATGATACCATCATAAAACAGATACATTTACTTTCCTGATGTGCTAGTTTTAGGAAAACACTGTTAACCAATGCGTTCTTGTGTTCTGTGCGTTTTCAGCTTTCTCTCGGCCTGAAAACGCCTTAATAGTCACGAATGCACCAAAACTTAGTTTGAACAAAAAAGATTGGAAAACTATTCACAAACCATGATACCATCATAAAACAGATAAATGTACTTTCCTGAGGTGCTGGTTTTAGGAAAACACTGTTAAACAATGCATTCTTGTGTTCTGTGCGTTTTCAGCCTTCTCTCGGCCTGCAAACGCCTTAATAGTCACGAATGCACCAAAACTTAGTTTGAACAAAAAAGATTGGAAAACTATTCACAAACCATGATACCATCATGAAAAGGATAAATGTACTTTCCTGAGGTGCTGGTTTTAGGAAAACACTGTTAAACAATGCATTCTTGTGTTGCGTGCGTTTTCAGCCTTCTCTCGGCCTGAAAACGCCTTAACAGATATGAATGCACCAAAACTTAGTTTGAACAAAAATGGTTGGTAAACTATTCACAAACCATGATACTATCATAAAACAGATAAATTTACTTTCCTGATGTGCTAATTTTAAGTAAACACTGTTAACCAATGCATTCTTGTGTTCTGTGCGTTTTCAGCGTTCTCTCGGCCTGAAAACGCCTTAATAGTCAAGAAAGCACCAAAACTTAGTTTGAACAAAAAAGGTTGGAAAACTATTAATAAACCATGATACCATCATAAAACAGATAAATTTACTTTCCTGATGTGCTAGTTTTAGGTAAAGACTGTTAACCAATGCATTCTTGTTTTCTGTGTGTTTTCAGCGTTCTCTCGGCCTGAAAACGCCTTAATATTCATGAATGCACCAAAACTTATTTTGAACAAAAATGGTTTGTAAACTATTCACAAACCATGATACCATCATAAAACAGATAAATTTACTTTCCTGATGTGCTAGTTTTAGGTAAACACTGTTAACCAATGCATTCTTGTGTTCTGTGCGTTTTCAGCGTTCTCTCGGCCTGAAAACGCCTTAATGCACCAAAACTTAGTTTGAACAAAAAAGATTGGAAAACTATTCACAAACCATGATACCATCATAAAACAGATGAATGTAATTTCCTGAGGTGCTGGTTTTAGGAAAACACTGTTAAACAATGCATTCTTGTGTTCTGTGCGTTTTCAGCGTTCTCTCGGCCTGCAAACGCCTTAATAGTCATGAATGCACCAAAACTTAGTTTGAACAAAAAAGATTGGAAAACTATTCACAAACCATTACACCATCATAAAACAGATAAATGTACTTTCCTGAGGTGCTGGTTTTAGGAAAACACTGTTAAACAATGCATTCTTGTGTTCTGTGCGTTTTCAGCTTTCTCTCGGCCTGAAAACGCCTTAATAGTCACGAATGCACCAAAACTTAGTTTGAACAAAAAAGATTGGAAAACTATTCACAAACCATGATACCATCATTAAACAGATAAATGTACTTTCCTGAGGTGCTGGTTTTAGGAAAACACTGTTAACCAATGCATTCTTGTGTTCTGTGCGTTTTCAGCGTTCTCTCGGCCTGAAAACGCCTTAATAGTCACGAATGCACCAAAACTTAGTTTGAACAAAAAAGATTGGAAAACTATTCACAAACCATGATACCATCATGAAAAGGATAAATGTACTTTCCTGAGGTGCTGGTTTTAGGAAAACACTGTTAACCAATGCATTCTTGTGTTCCGTGCGTTTTCAGCTTTCTCTCGACCTGCAAACGCCTTAATAGTCATGAATGCACCAAAACTTAGTTTGAACAAAAATGGTTTGTAAACTATTCACAAACCATGATACCATCATAAAAAAGATGAATGTAATTTCCTGAGGTGCTGGTTTTAGGAAAACACTGTTAAACAATGCATTCTTGTGTTCTGTGCGTTTTCAGCTTTCTCTCGGCCTGAAAACGCCTTAATAGTCACGAATGCACCAAAACTTAGTTTGAACAAAAATGGTTGGTAAACTATTCACAAACCATGATACCATCATGAAAAGGATAAATGTACTTTCCTGAGGTGCTGGTTTTAGGAAAACACTGTTAACCAATGCATTCTTGTGTTCTGTGCGTTTTCAGCGTTCTCTCGCCCTGAAAACGCCTTAATAGTCACGAATGCACCAAAACTTAGTTTGAACAAAAAAGATTGGAAAACTATTCACAAACCATGATACCATCATAAAACAGATGAATGTACTTTCCTGAGGTGCTGGTTTTAGGAAAACACTGTTAAACAATGCATTCTTGTGTTCTGTGCGTTTTCAGCTTTCTCTCGGCCTGAAAACGCCTTAATAGTCACGAATGCACCAAAACTTAGTTTGAACAAAAAAGATTGGAAAACTATTCACAAACCATGATACCATCATAAAACAGATACATTTACTTTCCTGATGTGCTAGTTTTAGGAAAACACTGTTAACCAATGCGTTCTTGTGTTCTGTGCGTTTTCAGCTTTCTCTCGGCCTGAAAACGCCTTAATAGTCACGAATGCACCAAAACTTAGTTTGAACAAAAAAGATTGGAAAACTATTCACAAACCATGATACCATCATAAAACAGATAAATGTACTTTCCTGAGGTGCTGGTTTTAGGAAAACACTGTTAACCAATGCATTCTTGTGTTCTGTGCGTTTTCAGCTTTCTCTCGGCCTGCAAACGCCTTAATAGTCACGAATGCACCAAAACTTAGTTTGAACAAAAAAGATTGGAAAACTATTCACAAACCATGATACCATCATTAAAAGGATAAATGTACTTTCCTGAGGTGCTGGTTTTAGGAAAACACTGTTAACCAATGCATTCTTGTGTTCTGTGCGTTTTCAGCGTTCTCTCGGCCTGCAAACGCCTTAATAGTCAAGAAAGCACCAAAACTTAGTTTGAACAAAAAAGATTGGAAAACTATTCACAAACCATGATACCATCATAAAACAGATAAATTTACTTTCCTGATGTGCTAGTTTTAGGTAAACACTGTTAACCAATGCATTCTTGTGTTCTGTGCGTTTTCAGCGTTCTCTCGGCCTGAAAACGCCTTAATAGTCATGAATGCACCAAAACTTAGTTTGAACAAAAATGGTTTGTAAACTATTCACAAACCATGATACCATCATAAAACAGATAAATTTACTTTCCTGATGTGCTAGTTTTAGGTAAACACTGTTAACCAATGCATTCTTGTGTTCTGTGCGTTTTCAGCTTTCTCTCGGCCTGCAAACGCCTTAATAGTCAAGAAAGCACCAAAACTTAGTTTGAACAAAAAAGGTTGGAAAACTATTAATAAACCATGATACCATCATAAAACAGATAAATTTACTTTCCTGTGGTGCTGGTTTTAGGAAAGCACTGTTAACCAATGCATTCTTGTGTTCTGTGCGTTTTCAGCTTTCTCTCGGGCTGAAAACGCCTTAATAGTCACGAATGCACCAAAACTTAGTTTGAACAAAAAAGATTGGAAAACTATTCACAAACCATGATACCATCATGAAAAGGATAAATGTACTTTCCTGAGGTGCTGGTTTTAGGAAAACACTGTTAACCAATGCATTCTTGTGTTCCGTGCGTTTTCAGCTTTCTCTCGGCCTGAAAACGCCTTAATAGTCACGAATGCACCAAAACTTAGTTTGAACAAAAAAGATTGGAAAACTATTCACAAACCATGATACCATCATGAAAAGGATAAATGTACTTTCCTGAGGTGCTGGTTTTAGGAAAACACTGTTAACCAATGCATTCTTGTGTTCTGTGTGTTTTCAGCTTTCTCTCGCCCTGAAAACGCCTTAATAGTCACGAATGCACCAAAACTTAGTTTGAACAAAAAAGATTGGAAAACTATTCACAAACCATGATACCATCATAAAACAGATGAATGTACTTTCCTGAGGTGCTGGTTTTAGGAAAACACTGTTAAACAATGCATTCTTGTGTTCTGTGCGTTTTCAGCTTTCTCTCGGCCTGAAAACGCCTTAATAGTCACGAATGCACCAAAACTTAGTTTGAACAAAAAAGATTGGAAAACTATTCACAAACCATGATACCATCATAAAACAGATACATTTACTTTCCTGATGTGCTAGTTTTAGGAAAACACTGTTAACCAATGCGTTCTTGTGTTCTGTGCGTTTTCAGCTTTCTCTCGGCCTGAAAACGCCTTAATAGTCACGAATGCACCAAAACTTAGTTTGAACAAAAAAGATTGGAAAACTATTCACAAACCATGATACCATCATAAAACAGATAAATGTACTTTCCTGAGGTGCTGGTTTTAGGAAAACACTGTTAAACAATGCATTCTTGTGTTCTGTGCGTTTTCAGCCTTCTCTCGGCCTGCAAACGCCTTAATAGTCACGAATGCACCAAAACTTAGTTTGAACAAAAAAGATTGGAAAACTATTCACAAACCATGATACCATCATTAAAAGGATAAATGTACTTTCCTGAGGTGCTGGTTTTAGGAAAACACTGTTAACCAATGCATTCTTGTGTTCTGTGCGTTTTCAGCGTTCTCTCGGCCTGCAAACGCCTTAATAGTCATGAATGCACCAAAACTTAGTTTGAACAAAAATGGTTTGTAAACTATTCACAAACCATGATACCATCATAAAACAGATAAATTTACTTTCCTGATGTGCTAGTTTTAGGTAAACACTGTTAACCAATGCATTCTTGTGTTCTGTGCGTTTTCAGCTTTCTCTCGGCCTGCAAACGCCTTAATAGTCAAGAAAGCACCAAAACTTAGTTTGAACAAAAAAGGTTGGAAAACTATTAATAAACCATGATACCATCATAAAACAGATAAATTTACTTTCCTGATGTGCTAGTTTTAGGTAAACACTGTTAACCAATGCATTCTTGTGTTCTGTGCGTTTTCAGCGTTCTCTCGGCCTGAAAACGCCTTAATGCACCAAAACTTAGTTTGAACAAAAAAGATTGGAAAACTATTCACAAACCATGATACCATCATGAAAAGGATAAATGTAATTTCCTGAGGTGCTGGTTTTAGGAAAACACTGTTAACCAATGCATTCTTGTGTTCTGTGCGTTTTCAGCGTTCTCTCGGCCTGCAAACGCCTTAATAGTCATGAATGCACCAAAACTTAGTTTGAACAAAAATGGTTTGTAAACTATTCACAAACCGTGATACCATCATAAAAAAGATAAATGTACTTTCCTGAGGTGCTAGTTTAAGGAAAACACTGTTAACCAATGCATTCTTGTGTTCTGTGTGTTTTCAGCTTTCTCTCGGCCTGAAAACGCCGTAATAGTCACGAATGCACCAAAACTTAGTTTGAACAAAAAAGATTGGAAAACTATTCACAAACCATGATACCATCATAAAACAGATGAATGTAATTTCCTGAGGTGCTGGTTTTAGGAAAACACTGTTAAACAATGCATTCTTGTGTTCTGTGCGTTTTCAGCGTTCTCTCGGCCTGCAAACGCCTTAATAGTCATGAATGCACCAAAACTTAGTTTGAACAAAAAAGGTTGCAAAACTATTAACAAACCATGTTACCATCATAAAAAAGATAAATGTACTTTCCTGAGGTGCTGGTTTTAGGAAAACACTGTTAACCAATGCATTCTTGTGTTCTGTGCGTTTTCAGCGTTCTCTCGGCCTGAAAACGCCTTAACAGTCACGAATGCACCAAAACTTAGTTTGAACAAAAAAGATTGGAAAACTATTCACAAACCATGATACCATCATGAAAAGGATAAATGTACTTTCCTGAGGTGCTGGTTTTAGGAAAACACTGTTAACCAATGCATTCTTGTGTTCCGTGCGTTTTCAGCTTTCTCTCGACCTGCAAACGCCTTAACAGTCAAGAATGCACCAAAACTTAGTTTGAACAAAAAAGATTGGAAAACTATTCACAAACCATGATACCATCATGAAAAGGATAAATGTACTTTCCTGAGGTGCTGGTTTTAGGAAAACACTGTTAACCAATGCATTCTTGTGTTCTGTGCGTTTTCAGCGTTCTCTCGGCCTGCAAACGCCTTAATAGTCATGAATGCACCAAAACTTAGTTTGAACAAAAATGGTTTGTAAACTATTCACAAACCATGATACCATCATAAAAAAGATAAATGTACTTTCCTGAGGTGCTAGTTTAAGGAAAACACTGTTAACCAATGCATTCTTGTGTTCTGTGTGTTTTCAATTTTCTCTCGCCCTGAAAACGCCTTAATAGTCACGAATGCACCAAAACTTAGTTTGAACAAAAAAGATTGGGAAACTATTCACAAACCATGATACCATCATAAAACAGATGAATGTAATTTCCTGAGGTGCTGGTTTTAGGAAAACACTGTTAAACAATGCATTCTTGTGTTCTGTGCGTTTTCAGCTTTCTCTCGGCCTGAAAACGCCTTAATAGTCACGAATGCACCAAAACTTAGTTTGAACAAAAATGGTTGGTAAACTATTCACAAACCATGATACCATCATGAAAAGGATAAATGTACTTTCCTGAGGTGCTGGTTTTAGGAAAACACTGTTAACCAATGCATTCTTGTGTTCCGTGCGTTTTCAGCTTTCTCTCGACCTGCAAACGCCTTAACAGTCAAGAATGCACCAAAACGTAGTTTGAACAAAAAAGATTGGAAAACTATTCACAAACCATGATACCATCATGAAAAGGATAAATGTAATTTCCTGAGGTGCTGGTTTTAGGAAAACACTGTTAACCAATGCATTCTTGTGTTCTGTGCGTTTTCAGCGTTCTCTCGGCCTGCAAACGCCTTAATAGTCATGAATGCACCAAAACTTAGTTTGAACAAAAATGGTTTGTAAACTATTCACAAACCGTGATACCATCATAAAAAAGATAAATGTACTTTCCTGAGGTGCTAGTTTAAGGAAAACACTGTTAACCAATGCATTCTTGTGTTCTGTGTGTTTTCAGCTTTCTCTCGGCCTGAAAACGCCTTAATAGTCACGAATGCACCAAAACTTAGTTTGAACAACAAAGGTTGCAAAACTATTAACAAACCATGTTACCATCATAAAAAAGATAAATGTACTTTCCTGAGGTGCTGGTTTTAGGAAAACACTGTTAACCAATGCATTCTTGTGTTCTGTGCGTTTTCAGCGTTCTCTCGGCCTGAAAACGCCTTAACAGTCACGAATGCACCAAAACTTAGTTTGAACAAAAAAGATTGGAAAACTATTCACAAACCATGATACCATCATGAAAAGGATAAATGTACTTTCCTGAGGTGCTGGTTTTAGGAAAACACTGTTAACCAATGCATTCTTGTGTTCCGTGCGTTTTCAGCTTTCTCTCGACCTGCAAACGCCTTAACAGTCAAGAATGCACCAAAACTTAGTTTGAACAAAAAAGATTGGAAAACTATTCACATACCATGATACCATCATGAAAAGGATAAATGTACTTTCCTGAGGTGCTGGTTTTAGGAAAACACTGTTAACCAATGCATTCTTGTGTTCTGTGCGTTTTCAGCGTTCTCTCGGCCTGCAAACGCCTTAATAGTCATGAATGCACCAAAACTTAGTTTGAACAAAAATGGTTTGTAAACTATTCACAAACCATGATACCATCATAAAAAAGATAAATGTACTTTCCTGAGGTGCTGGTTTTAGGAAAACACTGTTAAACAATGCATTCTTGTGTTCTGTGCGTTTTCAGCTTTCTCTCGGCCTGAAAACGCCTTAATAGTCACGAATGCACCAAAACTTAGTTTGAACAAAAATGGTTGGTAAACTATTCACAAACCATGATACCATCATGAAAAGGATAAATGTACTTTCCTGAGGTGCTGGTTTTAGGAAAACACTGTTAACCAATGCATTCTTTTTTTCTGTGCGTTTTCAGCTTTATCTCGACCTGCAAACGCCTTAACAGTCAAGAATGCACCAAAACGTAGTTTGAACAAAAAAGATTGGAAAACTATTCACAAACCATGATACCATCATGAAAAGGATAAATGTAATTTCCTGAGGTGCTGGTTTTAGGAAAACACTGTTAACCAATGCATTCTTGTGTTCTGTGCGTTTTCAGCGTTCTCTCGGCCTGCAAACGCCTTAATAGTCATGAATGCACCAAAACTTAGTTTGAACAAAAATGGTTTGTAAACTATTCACAAACCGTGATACCATCATAAAAAAGATAAATGTACTTTCCTGAGGTGCTAGTTTAAGGAAAACACTGTTAACCAATGCATTCTTGTGTTCTGTGTGTTTTCAGCTTTCTCTCGGCCTGAAAACGCCTTAATAGTCACGAATGCACCAAAACTTAGTTTGAACAAAAAAGATTGGAAAACTATTCACAAACCATGATACCATCATAAAACAGATGAATGTAATTTCCTGAGGTGCTGGTTTTAGGAAAACACTGTTAAACAATGCATTCTTGTGTTCTGTGCGTTTTCAGCGTTCTCTCGGCCTGCAAACGCCTTAATAGTCATGAATGCACCAAAACTTAGTTTGAACAAAAAAGGTTGGAAAACTATTCACAAACCATGATACCATCATGAAAAGGATAAATGTACTTTCCTGAGGTGCTGGTTTTAGGAAAACACTGTTAACCAATGCATTCTTGTGTTCCGTGCGTTTTCAGCTTTCTCTCGACCTGCAAACGCCTTAACAGTCAAGAATGCACCAAAACTTAGTTTGAACAAAAAAGATTGGAAAACTATTCACAAACCATGATACCATCATGAAAAGGATAAATGTACTTTCCTGAGGTGCTGGTTTTAGGAAAACACTGTTAACCAATGCATTCTTGTGTTCTGTGCGTTTTCAGCGTTCTCTCGGCCTGCAAACTGTCAGCCCGAGAGGAAGATAGGAAGCAGGCGCAGGGTTCTCAGGTAGGAAAGGAGATCTTTATTTATGCAGCGAAGGTCCTCCAGACAGAGTCTAAAGCGGGCTATGAAATTATCCTAGGTCACACTTCTTCCGATAAAATAAACCAGGAAGAAGTGTGGCTATAAAACTATCAAAAAACAAAATCACTCCGCTCTAGGAGGAAAACAAAAGGCTTTTAAATTTATCAAAGTAACCAACGCACTCTATTGACGGAGGCAACGTCTCAAAACAAAATCACTCCTTATAGGAGGAAAAACAAAGAACTATGAAAGATTAATGTTGCATCTAACCTAGGAATACAAAACTTAAGCAAAACCAAAAAACAACCTGCGTGGAGGTGAAGGCACTGGGCCGATCGAAGATCCTGAATAACAACAAAAAGGAACCTGTGACGTGGCAGAACGAGGTAGAACACATGGGTAATGACGAACACACTGGCACAGGACAAAGGGAGACGCAGACTATTAATACACATGGAGGGGAATGGGGAACAGGTGGACACAATCAGGAATCAGGGAAGACAATCAGACTGGTGACACATGAGGAAGGGTAAGTGACCTGAAACGAGAGGAGTTATTATTTCAAAATAAAACCGTAAATGACAAGACAAAATGCCCCACAGAGTAAAACAACAGACAATTTCACCGCGGTGTGACAGAACCCCCCCCTCTAGGACCGACACCTGACGGTCCAGGTAGCTCAGGGTGGTCTCTGTAAAAGTCCTGAATAAGTGAAGGGTCATCTATGTGGCGCCGCGGGACCCACTGTCTGTGCTCAGGACCGTATCCCTCCCAGTCCACTAAATACTGTTTACCCCTGCCTCTATTGCGTACGGCCAATAGTCTCTTGACTTTATAGAGTAAGCCTCCGTCGGCTGCTTCCAGTGGCGGCGGGGGCTCAGCGATAGGAACCATGGGGCTTTCCTTGGTGGGTTTGACCTGACTGACGTGGAATGTGGGGTACGCCCGAATTGACCTGGGCAAACGGAGACGGACGGCAGCGGGGCCAATTACTTTGGAAATGGGGAAGGGCCCAACGAACCGCGGTGCTAGTTTTTTGGAAGGGACTTTGAGGTGCAGATCCTTGGCTGATAACCAAACCCGTTGTCCCGGTTTGTATTCTGGTGCGGGACGGCGTCTTCGGTCGGCTGCCTTCTTTACTCTGTCCCCCTGTCTGATGAGCACTTGACGGGCGGCGGCCCAGATGCGATGACAGCGACGAACCAGGGCATGGGCGGAGGGAACTACAACTTCCTGCTCAGAGTAAAAAAATACAGGAGCCTCGTAACCGTATACACACTTGAAGGGTGAGAGACCTGTGGCAGAGGTGGGCAGCGTGTTGTGGGCATATTCCGCCCAGGCCAGATAGGAGCTCCACGCCGTCGGTCTTTGTGACACCAGGCATCGGAGGCTTGTCTCCAGCTGTTGGTTGAGCCGTTCGGTCTGGCCGTTGGCCTCCGGGTGGTAACCTGAAGTCAGGCTGGCTGTGGCACCGATGAGCTGACAGAACTCCCTCCAGAACCGTGAGATGAACTGGGGCCCCCGGTCTGACACGATGTCCTTGGGAAATCCGTGAATTCTAAAGATGTGTTGCATCATGATTTGGGCAGTCTCTTTAGCTGAAGGTAGCTTAGGCAAGGCAATGTAATGTGTCATCTTGGAAAAGCGATCCACCACGGTTAAAATCGTGGTGTTACCTTTTGAAGCCGGGAGCCCCGTGATGAAGTCCATCGAAATGTTCGACCACGGCCTGGATGGGATGGGTAGGGGTTGCAGCAGTCCCATGCGTGCCCCGGTGGCCGTTTTGTTCCGAGCACAGACCGGACATGCGTCGACGTATTCCCGGACCCCTGATTCCATGGATGGCCACCAGAACCGCTGAGATATGGCGAACATTGTTCTCCGGACTCCTGGATGACAGGTGAGCAGCGAGGTGTGGGCCCACCGAATCACGTTTGGGCGCAATTCCACTGGAACAAACAAACAATGCTCTGGGCACCCACGAGGTGGAGGCGCCCCCCCATTCGCACGCTTCACCTCTTGTTCTATCGGCCAGGAAACTGTTCCAACCACACAGTTCTGTGGAAGGATGGGTTCTGGTTTTTTGGCCACTGGTTCCGGGTCGTAGATGCGTGACAGGGCATCTGGTTTAACATTCCGGGACCCCGGCCTGTAAGACAAGGTGAAGCAAAAGCGGTTGAAAAACAATGCCCACCTGGCCTGGCGTGAATTTAGTCTCTTCGCTTGTTTGATGTACTCGAGGTTCCTATGGTCTGTCCACACGATAAACGGATGTTGTGCCCCCTCCAGCCAATGTCTCCACTCCTCCAAGGCCACCTTGACCGCTAGCAGCTCCCGGTTGCCCACGTCATAATTCCGCTGTGCAGAGTTTAGTCGCCGGGACAAGAAGGCGCAGGGGTGCATCTTGCCATCGGCCGCTGACCGTTGCGATAAGACGGCCCCGATCCCCTCATTGGAAGCGTCAACCTCTACCACGAACTGGCGCTGTGGGTCTGGCAGAGTAAGGATGGGCGCCGAGGTGAAGCGACACTTGAGGTTCTGAAACGCCTCCTCTGCATCTGGGGACCAGTTGAACCGCACCTGGGGGGATGTCAGGGCGTGAAGGGGACCAGCTATCGCGCTGAAGCCTCTGATAAACCGCCTGTAAAAGTTAGCAAACCCCAGGAATTGCTGAACCTTCTTGCGGCTATCGGGCGTAGGCCACTCAGCCACCGCGCTTACTTTAGCCGGATCCATCTGGACTCTTCCAGGGGCTACAATAAAACCCAGGAAGGAGATGGTGTCGGCATGAAACTCACTCTTCTCTGCTTTCACATACAGGTGATTGCAGAGAAGACGTTCAAGGACTTTGTGTACATGGCGTTTGTGTGTGTCTAGATCTGGTGAGTAGATTAAAATGTCGTCGAGGTAAACATAAACAAAGTGGTCAAGAAAATCTCTGAGGACATCGTTAATCATGGCTTGGAATACGGCAGGAGCATTGGTGAGGCCGAAAGGCATGACTAAGTATTCGTAATGACCGCTCGGTGTATTGAACCCAGTCTTCCACTCGTCTCCCTCTCTTATTCGGACCAGATGGTACGCGTTGCGCAAGTCCAGTTTTGTGAAGACTGTGGCCTGCTGGAGCTGATCAAAAACAGAGGTCATCAAGGGAAGTGGGTAGCGATTCTTTATTGTGATGTTGTTAAGTGGACTATAGTCTATACATGGTCTCAAAGACCCATCCTTTTTTTTAACAAAAAAGAACCCGGCACCCGCAGGTGACGATGACGGCCGGATGAGCCCCGATTTCAGAGATGCATCAATGTACTCAGTCATCGCCTGACGTTCGGGTCCCGACACAGAATACAAGCGACCCTTAGGAATGGTGGAGCCGGGGATGAGCTCGATGGCGCAGTCATACGGTCGATGTGGAGGGAGAGACGTGGCCTTTGTTTTATTAAAGACCTCCTTGAGATGATGGTAGCAGGGGGGAACGGAGGTCAGATCTGGGTACTGGGGCTCTGCGACGGGGTGAGCAGAAACAGTGTTTATTAAAGTGGTGATGGGTCGGTGAGGCTTCTCCCGCAAACAATTCCCTTCACAGTCTTTTCCCCATCCCATGATCTTGCCCGTAGGCCAGTCTAAGTGGGGGTTGTGGCGAACAAGCCATGGGAATCCCAGTACTAGGGTGCTTGTCGGTGAGTGAAACAAAAAAAAATTCATCAGTTCTGTGTGATTGTCTATGGAAAGTACAGCAGGCTCAGTGACATGTGTGATGGTGAATAATGCTTCCCCACTTAAAGCACTAGCCCTGATGGGACGTGCGAGAGTCTTTGTCTTTAACCCCAGTCTGTTTGCTAGTCCCCAGTCCATTAAGCTCTCGTCAGCCCCTGAGTCAATTAAAACATCCAACGTCATGACTGTGGTGTTGTGTTGTACCTTAATGGAGGTCAAAACCCGTGTCGATGAGCCTGGAGCCGTGGGTCGGTTGCCTAACCACGGCGTCTTGGCCGTACATGCGGCTACCAGGTGACCGAGCTCCCCGCAGTAGAAACACCGACCTTCCCTCAATCGGCGCTGCCGTTCTTCCGGGGTGAGCCGAGCACCACCCAGCTGCATAGGTTCGTCTCCGCCAACCGGGGAAGAAGACCGGCGCTGATCTGGTGGCGCCCGGCCGGGAGCCCACCCGGAGAGGGCGGGGTAGTGCTGTGAGCGATGTGGAGCGTCCAGGCGTTGTCCCTGGAGAGCCCTAAATTCCAGGAGCCGATTATCCGTTCGGATAGCGAGGGCGATGAGGGAGTCCAGGTCTGGAGGAAGGTCCAGAGGCAGCAATCGCTCTTGGATGGGCGCAGCCAATCCTTTAAGAAAGACGTCATAAAGCGCTGTGGTATTCCAGCCGCTCTGCACCGCCAAAGTCCTGAAGCGAATGGCGTAGTCACAGACGGATTCTCTTGTCTGCTTCAGCCCACTGAGCTCTCTTGCCCGTTCTCGCTCTGTTGTGACCGGATCAAAAGTTTTTCGGAGCCCTTCTTTAAAATCCTGAATGGAGTCGCAGATTGAGGATCCGCTTTCCCATTCTGCGACGGCCCACGCCTTCGCCCTTCCCGACAGGTGGGAGACTACGTAAGCCACCTTGGCTCGATCTGTGGGGAAGTGTTGAGGCGAGAGTTCAAAATGCATGTCGCAGTCTATGAGAAATGCCTTACATTGTCCATGGTCTCCCGTATATCGCTCGGGAGGTGCCAGCCGAACCCCAGTTCCTGCGTAGGGGAAGGTGGGAGGGGGCGAAGGTTCAGGTGCAGGAGGTGCCGGGTCCCTCCTCTCAGAACCTCTGAGAAGCTGCTGAAGCTGACCCGCGAGACCCCCTATCTGGTCAAAAACAGCAGCCTTGAAGTCCTCCTGACTACGGGCCAGGCCTCTGAGTCCCTGGCTCAGTGAAGTCATCTGCTCTTCCTGCTGGAAGAGACGCTCCCCCTGAGAGGCTAGGGCCTGCGCGAGAAGGTCCTCCCCTGCTGCTTCCATACTGGCCAGTGTGTACTGTCAGCCCGAGAGGAAGATAGGAAGCAGGCGCAGGGTTCTCAGGTAGGAAAGGAGATCTTTATTTATGCAGCGAAGGTCCTCCAGACAGAGTCTAAAGCGGGCTATGAAATTATCCTAGGTCACACTTCTTCCGATAAAATAAACCAGGAAGAAGTGTGGCTATAAAACTATCAAAAAACAAAATCACTCCGCTCTAGGAGGAAAACAAAAGGCTTTTAAATTTATCAAAGTAACCAACGCACTCTATTGACGGAGGCAACGTCTCAAAACAAAATCACTCCTTATAGGAGGAAAAACAAAGAACTATGAAAGATTAATGTTGCATCTAACCTAGGAATACAAAACTTAAGCAAAACCAAAAAACAACCTGCGTGGAGGTGAAGGCACTGGGCCGATCGAAGATCCTGAATAACAACAAAAAGGAACCTGTGACGTGGCAGAACGAGGTAGAACACATGGGTAATGACGAACACACTGGCACAGGACAAAGGGAGACGCAGACTATTAATACACATGGAGGGGAATGGGGAACAGGTGGACACAATCAGGAATCAGGGAAGACAATCAGACTGGTGACACATGAGGAAGGGTAAGTGACCTGAAACGAGAGGAGTTATTATTTCAAAATAAAACCGTAAATGACAAGACAAAATGCCCCACAGAGTAAAACAACAGACAATTTCACCGCGGTGTGACACAAACGCCTTAATAGTCATGAATGCACCAAAACTTAGTTTGAACAAAAATGGTTTGTAAACTATTCACAAACCATGATACCATCATAAAAAAGATAAATGTACTTTCCTGATGTGCTAGTTTAAGGAAAACACTGTTAACCAATGCATTCTTGTGTTCTGTGTGTTTTTAATTTTCTCTCGCCCTGAAAACGCCTTAATAGTCACGAATGCACCAAAACTTAGTTTGAACAAAAAAGATTGGGAAACTATTCACAAACCATGATACCATCATAAAACAGATGAATGTAATTTCCTGAGGTGCTGGTTTTAGGAAAACACTGTTAAACAATGCATTCTTGTGTTCTGTGCGTTTTCAGCTTTCTCTCGGCCTGCAAACGCCTTAATAGTCACGAATGCACCAAAACTTAGTTTGAACAAAAATGGTTGGTAAACTATTCACAAACCATGATACCATCATGAAAAGGATAAATGTACTTTCCTGAGGTGCTGGTTTTAGGAAAACACTGTTAACCAATGCATTCTTGTGTTCCGTGCGTTTTCAGCTTTCTCTCGACCTGCAAACGCCTTAACAGTCAAGAATGCACCAAAACTTAGTTTGAACAAAAAAGATTGGAAAACTATTCACAAACCATGATACCATCATGAAAAGGATAAATGTACTTTCCTGAGGTGCTGGTTTTAGGAAAACACTGTTAACCAATGCATTCTTGTGTTCTGTGCGTTTTCAGCGTTCTCTCGGCCTGCAAACGCCTTAATAGTCATGAATGCACCAAAACTTAGTTTGAACAAAAATGGTTTGTAAACTATTCACAAACCATGATACCATCATAAAAAAGATAAATGTACTTTCCTGAGGTGCTAGTTTAAGGAAAACACTGTTAACCAATGCATTCTTGTGTTCTGTGTGTTTTCAATTTTCTCTCGCCCTGAAAACGCCTTAATAGTCACGAATGCACCAAAACTTAGTTTGAACAAAAAAGATTGGGAAACTATTCACAAACCATGATACCATCATAAAACAGATGAATGTAATTTCCTGAGGTGCTGGTTTTAGGAAAACACTGTTAAACAATGCATTCTTGTGTTCTGTGCGTTTTCAGCTTTCTCTCGGCCTGAAAACGCCTTAATAGTCACGAATGCACCAAAACTTAGTTTGAACAAAAATGGTTGGTAAACTATTCACAAACCATGATACCATCATGAAAAGGATAAATGTACTTTCCTGAGGTGCTGGTTTTAGGAAAACACTGTTAACCAATGCATTCTTGTGTTCCGTGCGTTTTCAGCTTTCTCTCGACCTGCAAACGCCTTAACAGTCAAGAATGCACCAAAACGTAGTTTGAACAAAAAAGATTGGAAAACTATTCACAAACCATGATACCATCATGAAAAGGATAAATGTAATTTCCTGAGGTGCTGGTTTTAGGAAAACACTGTTAACCAATGCATTCTTGTGTTCTGTGCGTTTTCAGCGTTCTCTCGGCCTGCAAACGCCTTAATAGTCATGAATGCACCAAAACTTAGTTTGAACAAAAATGGTTTGTAAACTATTCACAAACCGTGATACCATCATAAAAAAGATAAATGTACTTTCCTGAGGTGCTAGTTTAAGGAAAACACTGTTAACCAATGCATTCTTGTGTTCTGTGTGTTTTCAGCTTTCTCTCGGCCTGAAAACGCCTTAATAGTCACGAATGCACCAAAACTTAGTTTGAACAACAAAGATTGGAAAACTATTCACAAACCATGATACCATCATAAAACAGATGAATGTAATTTCCTGAGGTGCTGGTTTTAGGAAAACACTGTTAAACAATGCATTCTTGTGTTCTGTGCGTTTTCAGCGTTCTCTCGGCCTGCAAACGCCTTAATAGTCATGAATGCAACAAAACTTAGTTTGAACAAAAAAGGTTGCAAAACTATTAACAAACCATGTTACCATCATAAAAAAGATAAATGTACTTTCCTGAGGTGCTGGTTTTAGGAAAACACTGTTAACCAATGCATTCTTGTGTTCTGTGCGTTTTCAGCGTTCTCTCGGCCTGAAAACGCCTTAACAGTCACGAATGCACCAAAACTTAGTTTGAACAAAAAAGATTGGAAAACTATTCACAAACCATGATACCATCATGAAAAGGATAAATGTACTTTCCTGAGGTGCTGGTTTTAGGAAAACACTGTTAACCAATGCATTCTTGTGTTCCGTGCGTTTTCAGCTTTCTCTCGACCTGCAAACGCCTTAACAGTCAAGAATGCACCAAAACTTAGTTTGAACAAAAAAGATTGGAAAACTATTCACATACCATGATACCATCATGAAAAGGATAAATGTACTTTCCTGAGGTGCTGGTTTTAGGAAAACACTGTTAACCAATGCATTCTTGTGTTCTGTGCGTTTTCAGCGTTCTCTCGGCCTGCAAACGCCTTAATAGTCATGAATGCACCAAAACTTAGTTTGAACAAAAATGGTTTGTAAACTATTCACAAACCATGATACCATCATAAAAAAGATAAATGTACTTTCCTGAGGTGCTGGTTTTAGGAAAACACTGTTAAACAATGCATTCTTGTGTTCTGTGCGTTTTCAGCTTTCTCTCGGCCTGAAAACGCCTTAATAGTCACGAATGCACCAAAACTTAGTTTGAACAAAAATGGTTGGTAAACTATTCACAAACCATGATACCATCATGAAAAGGATAAATGTACTTTCCTGAGGTGCTGGTTTTAGGAAAACACTGTTAACCAATGCATTCTTGTGTTCCGTGCGTTTTCAGCTTTATCTCGACCTGCAAACGCCTTAACAGTCAAGAATGCACCAAAACGTAGTTTGAACAAAAAAGATTGGAAAACTATTCACAAACCATGATACCATCATGAAAAGGATAAATGTAATTTCCTGAGGTGCTGGTTTTAGGAAAACACTGTTAACCAATGCATTCTTGTGTTCTGTGCGTTTTCAGCGTTCTCTCGGCCTGCAAACGCCTTAATAGTCATGAATGCACCAAAACTTAGTTTGAACAAAAATGGTTTGTAAACTATTCACAAACCGTGATACCATCATAAAAAAGATAAATGTACTTTCCTGAGGTGCTAGTTTAAGGAAAACACTGTTAACCAATGCATTCTTGTGTTCTGTGTGTTTTCAGCTTTCTCTCGGCCTGAAAACGCCTTAATAGTCACGAATGCACCAAAACTTAGTTTGAACAAAAAAGATTGGAAAACTATTCACAAACCATGATACCATCATAAAACAGATGAATGTAATTTCCTGAGGTGCTGGTTTTAGGAAAACACTGTTAAACAATGCATTCTTGTGTTCTGTGCGTTTTCAGCGTTCTCTCGGCCTGCAAACGCCTTAATAGTCATGAATGCACCAAAACTTAGTTTGAACAAAAAAGGTTGGAAAACTATTAACAAACCATGTTACCATCATAAAAAAGATAAATGTACTTTCCTGAGGTGCTGGTTTTAGGAAAACACTGTTAACCAATGCATTCTTGTGTTCTGTGCGTTTTCAGCGTTCTCTCGGCCTGAAAACGCCTTAACAGTCACGAATGCACCAAAACTTAGTTTGAACAAAAAAGATTGGAAAACTATTCACAAACCATGATACCATCATGAAAAGGATAAATGTACTTTCCTGAGGTGCTGGTTTTAGGAAAACACTGTTAACCAATGCATTCTTGTGTTCCGTGCGTTTTCAGCTTTCTCTCGACCTGCAAACGCCTTAACAGTCAAGAATGCACCAAAACTTAGTTTGAACAAAAAAGATTGGAAAACTATTCACAAACCATGATACCATCATGAAAAGGATAAATGTACTTTCCTGAGGTGCTGGTTTTAGGAAAACACTGTTAACCAATGCATTCTTGTGTTCTGTGCGTTTTCAGCGTTCTCTCGGCCTGCAAACGCCTTAATAGTCATGAATGCACCAAAACTTAGTTTGAACAAAAATGGTTTGTAAACTATTCACAAACCATGATACCATCATAAAAAAGATAAATGTACTTTCCTGATGTGCTAGTTTAAGGAAAACACTGTTAACCAATGCATTCTTGTGTTCTGTGTGTTTTCAATTTTCTCTCGCCCTGAAAACGCCTTAATAGTCACGAATGCACCAAAACTTAGTTTGAACAAAAAAGATTGGGAAACTATTCACAAACCATGATACCATCATAAAACAGATGAATGTAATTTCCTGAGGTGCTGGTTTTAGGAAAACACTGTTAAACAATGCATTCTTGTGTTCTGTGCGTTTTCAGCTTTCTCTCGGCCTGCAAACGCCTTAATAGTCACGAATGCACCAAAACTTAGTTTGAACAAAAATGGTTGGTAAACTATTCACAAACCATGATACCATCATGAAAAGGATAAATGTACTTTCCTGAGGTGCTGGTTTTAGGAAAACACTGTTAACCAATGCATTCTTGTGTTCCGTGCGTTTTCAGCTTTCTCTCGACCTGCAAACGCCTTAACAGTCAAGAATGCACCAAAACTTAGTTTGAACAAAAAAGATTGGAAAACTATTCACAAACCATGATACCATCATGAAAAGGATAAATGTACTTTCCTGAGGTGCTGGTTTTAGGAAAACACTGTTAAACAATGCATTCTTGTGTTCTGTGCGTTTTCAGCTTTCTCTCGGCCTGCAAACGCCTTAATAGTCACGAATGCACCAAAACTTAGTTTGAACAAAAATGGTTGGTAAACTATTCACAAACCATGATACCATCATGAAAAGGATAAATGTACTTTCCTGAGGTGCTGGTTTTAGGAAAACACTGTTAACCAATGCATTCTTGTGTTCCGTGCGTTTTCAGCTTTCTCTCGACCTGCAAACGCCTTAACAGTCAAGAATGCACCAAAACGTAGTTTGAACAAAAAAGATTGGAAAACTATTCACAAACCATGATACCATCATGAAAAGGATAAATGTACTTTCCTGAGGTGCTGGTTTTAGGAAAACACTGTTAACCAATGCATTCTTGTGTTCTGTGCGTTTTCAGCGTTCTCTCGGCCTGCAAACGCCTTAATAGTCATGAATGCACCAAAACTTAGTTTGAACAAAAATGGTTTGTAAACTATTCACAAACCATGATACCATCATAAAAAACATAAATGTACTTTCCTGAGGTGCTAGTTTAAGGAAAACACTGTTAACCAATGCATTCTTGTGTTCTGTGTGTTTTCAATTTTCTCTCGCCCTGAAAACGCCTTAATAGTCACGAATGCACCAAAACTTAGTTTGAACAAAAAAGATTGGGAAACTATTCACAAACCATGATACCATCATAAAACAGATGAATGTAATTTCCTGAGGTGCTGGTTTTAGGAAAACACTGTTAAACAATGCATTCTTGTGTTCTGTGCGTTTTCAGCTTTCTCTCGGCCTGAAAACGCCTTAATAGTCACGAATGCACCAAAACTTAGTTTGAACAAAAATGGTTGGTAAACTATTCACAAACCATGATACCATCATGAAAAGGATAAATGTACTTTCCTGAGGTGCTGGTTTTAGGAAAACACTGTTAACCAATGCATTATTGTGTTCTGTGTGTTTTCAGCTTTCTCTCGCCCTGAAAACGCCTTAATAGTCACGAATGCACCAAAACTTAGTTTGAACAAAAAAGATTGGAAAACTATTCACAAACCATGATACCATCATAAAACAGATGAATGTACTTTCCTGAGGTGCTGGTTTTAGGAAAACACTGTTAAACAATGCATTCTTGTGTTCTGTGCGTTTTCAGCTTTCTCTCGGCCTGAAAACGCCTTAATAGTCACGAATGCACCAAAACTTAGTTTGAACAAAAAAGATTGGAAAACTATTCACAAACCATGATACCATCATGAAAAAGGATAAATGTACTTTCCTGAGGTGCTGGTTTTAGGAAAACACTGTTAACCAATGCATTCTTGTGTTCTGTGCGTTTTCAGCGTTCTCTCGGCCTGCAAACGCCTTAATAGTCAAGAAAGCACCAAAACTTAGTTTGAACAAAAAAGGTTGGAAAACTATTAATAAACCATGATACCATCATAAAACAGATACATTTACTTTCCTGATGTGCTAGTTTTAGGTAAACACTGTTAACCAATGCATTCTTGTGTTCTGTGCGTTTTCAGCGTTCTCTCGGCCTGAAAACGCCTTAATAGTCATGAATGCACCAAAACTTAGTTTGAACAAAAAAGATTGGAAAACTATTCACAAACCATGATACCATCATAAAACAGATAAATGTACTTTCCTGAGGTGCTGGTTTTAGGAAAACACTGTTAACCAATGCATTCTTGTGTTCCGTGCGTTTTCAGCTTTCTCTCGACCTGCAAACGCCTTAACAGTCAAGAATGCACCAAAACTTAGTTTGAACAAAAAAGATTGGAAAACTATTCACAAACCATGATACCATCATGAAAAGGATAAATGTACTTTCCTGAGGTGCTGGTTTTAGGAAAACACTGTTAACCAATGCATTCTTGTGTTCTGTGCGTTTTCAGCGTTCTCTCGGCCTGCAAACGCCTTAATAGTCATGAATGCACCAAAACTTAGTTTGAACAAAAATGGTTTGTAAACTATTCACAAACCATGATACCATCATAAAAAAGATAAATGTACTTTCCTGAGGTGCTAGTTTAAGGAAAACACTGTTAACCAATGCATTCTTGTGTTCTGTGTGTTTTCAATTTTCTCTCGCCCTGAAAACGCCTTAATAGTCACGAATGCACCAAAACTTAGTTTGAACAAAAAAGATTGGGAAACTATTCACAAACCATGATACCATCATAAAACAGATGAATGTAATTTCCTGAGGTGCTGGTTTTAGGAAAACACTGTTAAACAATGCATTCTTGTGTTCTGTGCGTTTTCAGCTTTCTCTCGGCCTGCAAACGCCTTAATAGTCACGAATGCACCAAAACTTAGTTTGAACAAAAATGGTTGGTAAACTATTCACAAACCATGATACCATCATGAAAAGGATAAATGTACTTTCCTGAGGTGCTGGTTTTAGGAAAACACTGTTAACCAATGCATTCTTGTGTTCTGTGTGTTTTCAGCTTTCTCTCGCCCTGAAAAGGCCTTAATAGTCACGAATGCACCAAAACTTAGTTTGAACAAAAAAGATTGGAAAACTATTCACAAACCATGATACCATCATGAAAAGGATAAATGTACTTTCCTGAGGTGCTGGTTTTAGGAAAACACTGTTAACCAATGCATTCTTGTGTTCTGTGCGTTTTCAGCGTTCTCTCGGCCTGAAAACGCCTTAATAGTCAAGAAAGCACCAAAACTTAGTTTGAACAAAAAAGGTTGGAAAACTATTAATAAACCATGATACCATCATAAAACAGATAAATTTACTTTCCTGATGTGCTGGTTTTAGGTAAACACTGTTAACCAATGCATTCTTGTGTTCTGTGTGTTTTCAGCGTTCTCTCGGCCTGAAAACGCCTTAATAGTCATGAATGCACCAAAACTTAGTTTGAACAAAAATGGTTTGTAAACTATTCACAAACCATGATACCATCATAGAACAGATAAATTTACTTTCCTGATGTGCTAGTTTTAGGTAAACACTGTTAACCAATGCATTCTTGTGTTCTGTGCGTTTTCAGCTTTCTCTCGGCCTGAAAACGCCTTAATAGTCACGAATGCACCAAAACTTAGTTTGAACAAAAAAGATTGGAAAACTATTCACAAACCATGATACCATCATAAAACAGATACATTTACTTTCCTGATGTGCTAGTTTTAGGAAAACACTGTTAACCAATGCGTTCTTGTGTTCTGTGCGTTTTCAGCTTTCTCTCGGCCTGAAGACGCCTTAATAGTCACGAATGCACCAAAACTTAGTTTGAACAAAAAAGATTGGAAAACTATTCACAAACCATGATACCATCATAAAACAGATAAATGTACTTTCCTGAGGTGCTGGTTTTAGGAAAACACTGTTAAACAATGCATTCTTGTGTTCTGTGCGTTTTCAGCCTTCTCTCGGCCTGCAAACGCCTTAATAGTCACGAATGCACCAAAACTTAGTTTGAACAAAAAAGATTGGAAAACTATTCACAAACCATGATACCATCATTAAAAGGATAAATGTACTTTCCTGAGGTGCTGGTTTTAGGAAAACACTGTTAACCAATGCATTCTTGTGTTCTGTGCGTTTTCAGCGTTCTCTCGGCCTGCAAACGCCTTAATAGTCAAGAAAGCACCAAAACTTAGTTTGAACAAAAAAGGTTGGAAAACTATTAATAAACCATGATACCATCATAAAACAGATAAATTTACTTTCCTGATGTGCTTGTTTTAGGTAAACACTGTTAACCAATGCATTCTTGTGTTCTGTGCGTTTTCAGCGTTCTCTCGGCCTGAAAACGCCTTAATAGTCATGAATGCACCAAAACTTAGTTTGAACAAAAATGGTTTGTAAACTATTCACAAACCATGATACCATCATAAAACAGATAAATTTACTTTCCTGATGTGCTAGTTTTAGGTAAACACTGTTAACCAATGCATTCTTGTGTTCTGTGCATTTCAGCTTTCTCTCGGCCTGCAAACGCCTTAATAGTCAAGAAAGCACCAAAACTTAGTTTGAACAAAAAAGGTTGGAAAACTATTAATAAACCATGATACCATCATAAAACAGATAAATTTACTTTCCTGATGTGCTAGTTTTAGGTAAACACTGTTAACCAATGCATTCTTGTGTTCTGTGCGTTTTCAGCGTTCTCTCGGCCTGAAAACGCCTTAATGCACCAAAACTTAGTTTGAACAAAAAAGATTGGAAAACTATTCACAAACCATGATACCATCATGAAAAGGATAAATGTAATTTCCTGAGGTGCTGGTTTTAGGAAAACACTGTTAACCAATGCATTCTTGTGTTCTGTGCGTTTTCAGCGTTCTCTCGGCCTGCAAACGCCTTAATAGTCATGAATGCACCAAAACTTAGTTTGAACAAAAATGGTTTGTAAACTATTCACAAACCATGATACCATCATAAAAAAGATAAATGTACTTTCCTGAGGTGCTAGTTTAAGGAAAACACTGTTAACCAATGCATTCTTGTGTTCTGTGTGTTTTCAGCTTTCTCTCGCCCTGAAAACGCCTTAATAGTCACGAATGCACCAAAACTTAGTTTAAACAAAAAAGATTGGAAAACTATTCACAAACCATGATACCATCATAAAACAGATGAATGTAATTTCCTGAGGTGCTGGTTTTAGGAAAACACTGTTAAACAATGCATTCTTGTGTTCTGTGCGTTTTCAGCTTTCTCTCGGCCTGAAAACGCCTTAATAGTCACGAATGCACCAAAACTTAGTTTGAACAAAAAAGATTGGAAAACTATTCACAAACCATGATACCATCATGAAAAGGATAAATGTACTTTCCTGAGGTGCTGGTTTTAGGAAAACACTGTTAACCAATGCATTCTTGTGTTCTGTGCGTTTTCAGCGTTCTCTCGGCCTGAAAACGCCTTAATAGTCAAGAAAGCACCAAAACTTAGTTTGAACAAAAAAGGTTGGAAAATTATTAATAAACCATGATACCATCATAAAACAGATAAATTTACTTTCCTGATGTGCTGGTTTTAGGTAAACACTGTTAACCAATGCATTCTTGTGTTCTGTGTGTTTTCAGCGTTCTCTCGGCCTGAAAACGCCTTAATAGTCATGAATGCACCAAAACTTAGTTTGAACAAAAATGGTTTGTAAACTATTCACAAACCATGATACCATCATAGAACAGATAAATTTACTTTCCTGATGTGCTAGTTTTAGGTAAACACTGTTAACCAATGCATTCTTGTGTTCTGTGCGTTTTCAGCTTTCTCTCGGCCTGAAAACGCCTTAATAGTCACGAATGCACCAAAACTTAGTTTGAACAAAAAAGATTGGAAAACTATTCACAAACCATGATACCATCATAAAACAGATAAATGTACTTTCCTGAGGTGCTGGTTTTAGGAAAACACTGTTAAACAATGCATTCTTGTGTTCTGTGCGTTTTCAGCTTTCTCTCGGCCTGAAAACGCCTTAATAGTCACGAATGCACCAAAACTTAGTTTGAACAAAAAAGATTGGAAAACTATTCACAAACCATGATACCATCATAAAACAGATAAATGTACTTTCCTGAGGTGCTGGTTTTAGGAAAACACTGTTAACCAATGCATTCTTGTGTTCTGTGTGTTTTCAGCTTTCTCTCGCCCTGAAAAGGCCTTAATAGTCACGAATGCACCAAAACTTAGTTTGAACAAAAAAGATTGGAAAACTATTCACAAACCATGATACCATCATGAAAAGGATAAATGTACTTTCCTGAGGTGCTGGTTTTAGGAAAACACTGTTAACCAATGCATTCTTGTGTTCTGTGCGTTTTCAGCGTTCTCTCGGCCTGAAAACGCCTTAATAGTCAAGAAAGCACCAAAACTTAGTTTGAACAAAAAAGGTTGGAAAACTATTAATAAACCATGATACCATCATAAAACAGATAAATTTACTTTCCTGATGTGCTGGTTTTAGGTAAACACTGTTAACCAATGCATTCTTGTGTTCTGTGTGTTTTCAGCGTTCTCTCGGCCTGAAAACGCCTTAATAGTCATGAATGCACCAAAACTTAGTTTGAACAAAAATGGTTTGTAAACTATTCACAAACCATGATACCATCATAGAACAGATAAATTTACTTTCCTGATGTGCTAGTTTTAGGTAAACACTGTTAACCAATGCATTCTTGTGTTCTGTGCGTTTTCAGCTTTCTCTCGGCCTGAAAACGCCTTAATAGTCACGAATGCACCAAAACTTAGTTTGAACAAAAAAGATTGGAAAACTATTCACAAACCATGATACCATCATAAAACAGATACATTTACTTTCCTGATGTGCTAGTTTTAGGAAAACACTGTTAACCAATGCGTTCTTGTGTTCTGTGCGTTTTCAGCTTTCTCTCGGCCTGAAGACGCCTTAATAGTCACGAATGCACCAAAACTTAGTTTGAACAAAAAAGATTGGAAAACTATTCACAAACCATGATACCATCATAAAACAGATAAATGTACTTTCCTGAGGTGCTGGTTTTAGGAAAACACTGTTAAACAATGCATTCTTGTGTTCTGTGCGTTTTCAGCCTTCTCTCGGCCTGCAAACGCCTTAATAGTCACGAATGCACCAAAACTTAGTTTGAACAAAAAAGATTGGAAAACTATTCACAAACCATGATACCATCATTAAAAGGATAAATGTACTTTCCTGAGGTGCTGGTTTTAGGAAAACACTGTTAACCAATGCATTCTTGTGTTCTGTGCGTTTTCAGCGTTCTCTCGGCCTGCAAACGCCTTAATAGTCAAGAAAGCACCAAAACTTAGTTTGAACAAAAAAGGTTGGAAAACTATTAATAAACCATGATACCATCATAAAACAGATAAATTTACTTTCCTGATGTGCTTGTTTTAGGTAAACACTGTTAACCAATGCATTCTTGTGTTCTGTGCGTTTTCAGCGTTCTCTCGGCCTGAAAACGCCTTAATAGTCATGAATGCACCAAAACTTAGTTTGAACAAAAATGGTTTGTAAACTATTCACAAACCATGATACCATCATAAAACAGATAAATTTACTTTCCTGATGTGCTAGTTTTAGGTAAACACTGTTAACCAATGCATTCTTGTGTTCTGTGCATTTCAGCTTTCTCTCGGCCTGCAAACGCCTTAATAGTCAAGAAAGCACCAAAACTTAGTTTGAACAAAAAAGGTTGGAAAACTATTAATAAACCATGATACCATCATAAAACAGATAAATTTACTTTCCTGATGTGCTAGTTTTAGGTAAACACTGTTAACCAATGCATTCTTGTGTTCTGTGCGTTTTCAGCGTTCTCTCGGCCTGAAAACGCCTTAATGCACCAAAACTTAGTTTGAACAAAAAAGATTGGAAAACTATTCACAAACCATGATACCATCATGAAAAGGATAAATGTAATTTCCTGAGGTGCTGGTTTTAGGAAAACACTGTTAACCAATGCATTCTTGTGTTCTGTGCGTTTTCAGCGTTCTCTCGGCCTGCAAACGCCTTAATAGTCATGAATGCACCAAAACTTAGTTTGAACAAAAATGGTTTGTAAACTATTCACAAACCATGATACCATCATAAAAAAGATAAATGTACTTTCCTGAGGTGCTAGTTTAAGGAAAACACTGTTAACCAATGCATTCTTGTGTTCTGTGTGTTTTCAGCTTTCTCTCGCCCTGAAAACGCCTTAATAGTCACGAATGCACCAAAACTTAGTTTAAACAAAAAAGATTGGAAAACTATTCACAAACCATGATACCATCATAAAACAGATGAATGTAATTTCCTGAGGTGCTGGTTTTAGGAAAACACTGTTAAACAATGCATTCTTGTGTTCTGTGCGTTTTCAGCTTTCTCTCGGCCTGAAAACGCCTTAATAGTCACGAATGCACCAAAACTTAGTTTGAACAAAAAAGATTGGAAAACTATTCACAAACCATGATACCATCATGAAAAGGATAAATGTACTTTCCTGAGGTGCTGGTTTTAGGAAAACACTGTTAACCAATGCATTCTTGTGTTCTGTGCGTTTTCAGCGTTCTCTCGGCCTGAAAACGCCTTAATAGTCAAGAAAGCACCAAAACTTAGTTTGAACAAAAAAGGTTGGAAAATTATTAATAAACCATGATACCATCATAAAACAGATAAATTTACTTTCCTGATGTGCTGGTTTTAGGTAAACACTGTTAACCAATGCATTCTTGTGTTCTGTGTGTTTTCAGCGTTCTCTCGGCCTGAAAACGCCTTAATAGTCATGAATGCACCAAAACTTAGTTTGAACAAAAATGGTTTGTAAACTATTCACAAACCATGATACCATCATAGAACAGATAAATTTACTTTCCTGATGTGCTAGTTTTAGGTAAACACTGTTAACCAATGCATTCTTGTGTTCTGTGCGTTTTCAGCTTTCTCTCGGCCTGAAAACGCCTTAATAGTCACGAATGCACCAAAACTTAGTTTGAACAAAAAAGATTGGAAAACTATTCACAAACCATGATACCATCATAAAACAGATAAATGTACTTTCCTGAGGTGCTGGTTTTAGGAAAACACTGTTAAACAATGCATTCTTGTGTTCTGTGCGTTTTCAGCTTTCTCTCGGCCTGAAAACGCCTTAATAGTCACGAATGCACCAAAACTTAGTTTGAACAAAAAAGATTGGAAAACTATTCACAAACCATGATACCATCATTAAAAGGATAAATGTACTTTCCTGAGGTGCTGGTTTTAGGAAAACACTGTTAACCAATGCATTCTTGTGTTCTGTGCGTTTTCAGCTTTCTCTCGGCCTGCAAACGCCTTAATAGTCAAGAAAGCACCAAAACTTAGTTTGAACAAAAATGGTTTGTAAACTATTCACAAACCATGATACCATCATAAAACAGATAAATGTACTTTCCTGAGGTGCTGGTTTTAGGAAAACACTGTTAACCAATGCATTCTTGTGTTCCGTGCGTTTTCAGCTTTCTCTCGACCTGCAAACGCCTTAACAGTCAAGAATGCACCAAAACTTAGTTTGAACAAAAATGGTTTGTAAACTATTCACAAACCATGATACCATCATAAAAAAGATAAATGTACTTTCCTGAGGTGCTAGTTTAAGGAAAACACTGTTAACCAATGCATTCTTGTGTTCTGTGTGTTTTCAATTTTCTCTCGCCCTGAAAACGCCTTAATAGTCACGAATGCACCAAAACTTAGTTTGAACAAAAAAGATTGGGAAACTATTCACAAACCATGATACCATCATAAAACAGATGAATGTAATTTCCTGAGGTGCTGGTTTTAGGAAAACACTGTTAAACAATGCATTCTTGTGTTCTGTGCGTTTTCAGCTTTCTCTCGGCCTGCAAACGCCTTAATAGTCACGAATGCACCAAAACTTAGTTTGAACAAAAATGGTTGGTAAACTATTCACAAACCATGATACCATCATGAAAAGGATAAATGTACTTTCCTGAGGTGCTGGTTTTAGGAAAACACTGTTAACCAATGCATTCTTGTGTTCTGTGTGTTTTCAGCTTTCTCTCGCCCTGAAAAGGCCTTAATAGTCACGAATGCACCAAAACTTAGTTTGAACAAAAAAGATTGGAAAACTATTCACAAACCATGATACCATCATGAAAAGGATAAATGTACTTTCCCGAGGTGCTGGTTTTAGGAAAACACTGTTAACCAATGCATTCTTGTGTTCTGTGCGTTTTCAGCGTTCTCTCGGCCTGAAAACGCCTTAATAGTCAAGAAAGCACCAAAACTTAGTTTGAACAAAAAAGGTTGGAAAACTATTAATAAACCATGATACCATCATAAAACAGATAAATTTACTTTCCTGATGTGCTGGTTTTAGGTAAACACTGTTAACCAATGCATTCTTGTGTTCTGTGTGTTTTCAGCGTTCTCTCGGCCTGAAAACGGCTTAATAGTCATGAATGCACCAAAACTTAGTTTGAACAAAAAAGATTGGAAAACTATTCACAAACCATGATACCATCATAAAACAGATAAATGTACTTTCCTGAGGTGCTGGTTTTAGGAAAACACTGTTAAACAATGCATTCTTGTGTTCTGTGCGTTTTCAGCTTTCTCTCGGCCTGAAAACGCCTTAATAGTCACGAATGCACCAAAACTTAGTTTGAACAAAAAAGATTGGAAAACTATTCACAAACCATGATACCATCATAAAACAGATACATTTACTTTCCTGATGTGCTAGTTTTAGGAAAACACTGTTAACCAATGCGTTCTTGTGTTCTGTGCGTTTTCAGCTTTCTCTCGGCCTGAAGACGCCTTAATAGTCACGAATGCACCAAAACTTAGTTTGAACAAAAAAGATTGGAAAACTATTCACAAACCATGATACCATCATAAAACAGATAAATGTACTTTCCTGAGGTGCTGGTTTTAGGAAAACACTGTTAACCAATGCGTTCTTGTGTTCTGTGCGTTTTCAGCTTTCTCTCGGCCTGAAAACGCCTTAATAGTCACGAATGCACCAAATCTTAGTTTGAACAAAAAAGATTGGAAAACTATTCACAAACCATGATACCATCATGAAAAGGATAAATGTACTTTCCTGAGGTGCTGGTTTTAGGAAAACACTGTTAACCAATGCATTCTTGTGTTCTGTGTGTTTTCAGCTTTCTCTCGCCCTGAAAACGCCTTAATAGTCACGAATGCACCAAAACTTAGTTTAAACAAAAAAGATTAGAAAACTATTCACAAACCATGATACCATCATAAAACAGATGAATGTAATTTCCTGAGGTGCTGGTTTTAGGAAAACACTGTTAAACAATGCATTCTTGTGTTCTGTGCGTTTTCAGCTTTCTCTCGGCCTGAAAACGCCTTAATAGTCACGAATGCACCAAAACTTAGTTTGAACAAAAAAGATTGGAAAACTATTCACAAACCATGATACCATCATTAAAAGGATAAATGTACTTTCCTGAGGTGCTGGTTTTAGGAAAACACTGTTAACCAATGCATTCTTGTGTTCTGTGCGTTTTCAGCGTTCTCTCGGCCTGCAAACGCCTTAATAGTCAAGAAAGCACCAAAACTTAGTTTGAACAAAAATGGTTTGTAAACTATTCACAAACCATGATACCATCATAAAACAGATAAATGTACTTTCCTGAGGTGCTGGTTTTAGGAAAACACTGTTAACCAATGCATTCTTGTGTTCCGTGCGTTTTCAGCTTTCTCTCGACCTGCAAACGCCTTAACAGTCAAGAATGCACCAAAACTTAGTTTGAACAAAAATGGTTTGTAAACTATTCACAAACCATGATACCATCATAAAAAAGATAAATGTACTTTCCTGAGGTGCTAGTTTAAGGAAAACACTGTTAACCAATGCATTCTTGTGTTCTGTGTGTTTTCAATTTTCTCTCGCCCTGAAAACGCCTTAATAGTCACGAATGCACCAAAACTTAGTTTGAACAAAAAAGATTGGGAAACTATTCACAAACCATGATACCATCATAAAACAGATGAATGTAATTTCCTGAGGTGCTGGTTTTAGGAAAACACTGTTAAACAATGCATTCTTGTGTTCTGTGCGTTTTCAGCTTTCTCTCGGCCTGCAAACGCCTTAATAGTCACGAATGCACCAAAACTTAGTTTGAACAAAAATGGTTGGTAAACTATTCACAAACCATGATACCATCATGAAAAGGATAAATGTACTTTCCTGAGGTGCTGGTTTTAGGAAAACACTGTTAACCAATGCATTCTTGTGTTCTGTGTGTTTTCAGCTTTCTCTCGCCCTGAAAAGGCCTTAATAGTCACGAATGCACCAAAACTTAGTTTGAACAAAAAAGATTGGAAAACTATTCACAAACCATGATACCATCATGAAAAGGATAAATGTACTTTCCTGAGGTGCTGGTTTTAGGAAAACACTGTTAACCAATGCATTCTTGTGTTCTGTGCGTTTTCAGCGTTCTCTCGGCCTGAAAACGCCTTAATAGTCAAGAAAGCACCAAAACTTAGTTTGAACAAAAAAGGTTGGAAAACTATTAATAAACCATGATACCATCATAAAACAGATAAATTTACTTTCCTGATGTGCTGGTTTTAGGTAAACACTGTTAACCAATGCATTCTTGTGTTCTGTGTGTTTTCAGCGTTCTCTCGGCCTGAAAACGGCTTAATAGTCATGAATGCACCAAAACTTAGTTTGA
Organism: Gasterosteus aculeatus; assembly: GCF_964276395.1. NCBI lineage: Eukaryota > Metazoa > Chordata > Actinopteri > Perciformes > Gasterosteidae > Gasterosteus > Gasterosteus aculeatus. The sequence goes on from NC_135705.1 coordinate 12,787,824, forward strand.
ACAAAAAAGATTGGAAAACTATTCACAAACCATGATACCATCATAAAACAGATAAATGTACTTTCCTGAGGTGCTGGTTTTAGGAAAACACTGTTAAACAATGCATTCTTGTGTTCTGTGCGTTTTCAGCTTTCTCTCGGCCTGAAAACGCCTTAATAGTCACGAATGCACCAAAACTTAGTTTGAACAAAAAAGATTGGAAAACTATTCACAAACCATGATACCATCATAAAACAGATACATTCACTTTCCTGATGTGCTAGTTTTAGGAAAACACTGTTAACCAATGCGTTCTTGTGTTCTGTGCGTTTTCAGCTTTCTCTCGGCCTGAAGACGCCTTAATAGTCACGAATGCACCAAAACTTAGTTTGAACAAAAAAGATTGGAAAACTATTCACAAACCATGATACCATCATAAAACAGATAAATGTACTTTCCTGAGGTGCTGGTTTTAGGAAAACACTGTTAACCAATGCATTCTTGTGTTCTGTGTGTTTTCAGCTTTCTCTCGCCCTGAAAACGCCTTAATAGTCACGAATGCACCAAAACTTAGTTTAAACAAAAAAGATTAGAAAACTATTCACAAACCATGATACCATCATAAAACAGATGAATGTAATTTCCTGAGGTGCTGGTTTTAGGAAAACACTGTTAAACAATGCATTCTTGTGTTCTGTGCGTTTTCAGCTTTCTCTCGGCCTGAAAACGCCTTAATAGTCACGAATGCACCAAAACTTAGTTTGAACAAAAAAGATTGGAAAACTATTCACAAACCATGATACCATCATAAAACAGATACATTTACTTTCCTGATGTGCTAGTTTTAGGAAAACACTGTTAACCAATGCGTTCTTGTGTTCTGTGCGTTTTCAGCTTTCTCTCGGCCTGAAGACGCCTTAATAGTCACGAATGCACCAAAACTTAGTTTGAACAAAAAAGATTGGAAAACTATTCACAAACCATGATACCATCATAAAACAGATAAATGTACTTTCCTGAGGTGCTGGTTTTAGGAAAACACTGTTAACCAATGCATTCTTGTGTTCTGTGTGTTTTCAGCTTTCTCTCGCCCTGAAAACGCCTTAATAGTCACGAATGCACCAAAACTTAGTTTAAACAAAAAAGATTAGAAAACTATTCACAAACCATGATACCATCATAAAACAGATGAATGTAATTTCCTGAGGTGCTGGTTTTAGGAAAACACTGTTAAACAATGCATTCTTGTGTTCTGTGCGTTTTCAGCTTTCTCTCGGCCTGAAAACGCCTTAATAGTCACGAATGCACCAAAACTTAGTTTGAACAAAAAAGATTGGAAAACTATTCACAAACCATGATACCATCATTAAAAGGATAAATGTACTTTCCTGAGGTGCTGGTTTTAGGAAAACACTGTTAACCAATGCATTCTTGTGTTCTGTGCGTTTTCAGCGTTCTCTCGGCCTGCAAACGCCTTAATAGTCAAGAAAGCACCAAAACTTAGTTTGAACAAAAATGGTTTGTAAACTATTCACAAACCATGATACCATCATAAAACAGATAAATGTACTTTCCTGAGGTGCTGGTTTTAGGAAAACACTGTTAACCAATGCATTCTTGTGTTCCGTGCGTTTTCAGCTTTCTCTCGACCTGCAAACGCCTTAACAGTCAAGAATGCACCAAAACTTAGTTTGAACAAAAATGGTTTGTAAACTATTCACAAACCATGATACCATCATAAAAAAGATAAATGTACTTTCCTGAGGTGCTAGTTTAAGGAAAACACTGTTAACCAATGCATTCTTGTGTTCTGTGTGTTTTCAATTTTCTCTCGCCCTGAAAACGCCTTAATAGTCACGAATGCACCAAAACTTAGTTTGAACAAAAAAGATTGGGAAACTATTCACAAACCATGATACCATCATAAAACAGATGAATGTAATTTCCTGAGGTGCTGGTTTTAGGAAAACACTGTTAAACAATGCATTCTTGTGTTCTGTGCGTTTTCAGCTTTCTCTCGGCCTGCAAACGCCTTAATAGTCACGAATGCACCAAAACTTAGTTTGAACAAAAATGGTTGGTAAACTATTCACAAACCATGATACCATCATGAAAAGGATAAATGTACTTTCCTGAGGTGCTGGTTTTAGGAAAACACTGTTAACCAATGCATTCTTGTGTTCTGTGTGTTTTCAGCTTTCTCTCGCCCTGAAAAGGCCTTAATAGTCACGAATGCACCAAAACTTAGTTTGAACAAAAAAGATTGGAAAACTATTCACAAACCATGATACCATCATGAAAAGGATAAATGTACTTTCCTGAGGTGCTGGTTTTAGGAAAACACTGTTAACCAATGCATTCTTGTGTTCTGTGCGTTTTCAGCGTTCTCTCGGCCTGAAAACGCCTTAATAGTCAAGAAAGCACCAAAACTTAGTTTGAACAAAAAAGGTTGGAAAACTATTAATAAACCATGATACCATCATAAAACAGATAAATTTACTTTCCTGATGTGCTGGTTTTAGGTAAACACTGTTAACCAATGCATTCTTGTGTTCTGTGTGTTTTCAGCGTTCTCTCGGCCTGAAAACGGCTTAATAGTCATGAATGCACCAAAACTTAGTTTGAACAAAAAAGATTGGAAAACTATTCACAAACCATGATACCATCATAAAACAGATAAATGTACTTTCCTGAGGTGCTGGTTTTAGGAAAACACTGTTAAACAATGCATTCTTGTGTTCTGTGCGTTTTCAGCTTTCTCTCGGCCTGAAAACGCCTTAATAGTCACGAATGCACCAAAACTTAGTTTGAACAAAAAAGATTGGAAAACTATTCACAAACCATGATACCATCATAAAACAGATACATTTACTTTCCTGATGTGCTAGTTTTAGGAAAACACTGTTAACCAATGCGTTCTTGTGTTCTGTGCGTTTTCAGCTTTCTCTCGGCCTGAAGACGCCTTAATAGTCACGAATGCACCAAAACTTAGTTTGAACAAAAAAGATTGGAAAACTATTCACAAACCATGATACCATCATAAAACAGATAAATGTACTTTCCTGAGGTGCTGGTTTTAGGAAAACACTGTTAACCAATGCGTTCTTGTGTTCTGTGCGTTTTCAGCTTTCTCTCGGCCTGAAAACGCCTTAATAGTCACGAATGCACCAAAACTTAGTTTGAACAAAAAAGATTGGAAAACTATTCACAAACCATGATACCATCATGAAAAGGATAAATGTACTTTCCTGAGGTGCTGGTTTTAGGAAAACACTGTTAACCAATGCATTCTTGTGTTCTGTGTGTTTTCAGCTTTCTCTCGCCCTGAAAACGCCTTAATAGTCACGAATGCACCAAAACTTAGTTTAAACAAAAAAGATTAGAAAACTATTCACAAACCATGATACCATCATAAAACAGATGAATGTAATTTCCTGAGGTGCTGGTTTTAGGAAAACACTGTTAAACAATGCATTCTTGTGTTCTGTGCGTTTTCAGCTTTCTCTCGGCCTGAAAACGCCTTAATAGTCACGAATGCACCAAAACTTAGTTTGAACAAAAAAGATTGGAAAACTATTCACAAACCATGATACCATCATGAAAAGGATAAATGTACTTTCCTGAGGTGCTGGTTTTAGGAAAACACTGTTAACCAATGCATTCTTGTGTTCTGTGCGTTTTCAGCGTTCTCTCGGCCTGAAAACGCCTTAATAGTCAAGAAAGCACCAAAACTTAGTTTGAACAAAAAAGGTTGGAAAATTATTAATAAACCATGATACCATCATAAAACAGATAAATTTACTTTCCTGATGTGCTGGTTTTAGGTAAACACTGTTAACCAATGCATTCTTGTGTTCTGTGTGTTTTCAGCGTTCTCTCGGCCTGAAAACGCCTTAATAGTCATGAATGCACCAAAACTTAGTTTGAACAAAAATGGTTTGTAAACTATTCACAAACCATGATACCATCATAGAACAGATAAATTTACTTTCCTGATGTGCTAGTTTTAGGTAAACACTGTTAACCAATGCATTCTTGTGTTCTGTGCGTTTTCAGCTTTCTCTCGGCCTGAAAACGCCTTAATAGTCACGAATGCACCAAAACTTAGTTTGAACAAAAAAGATTGGAAAACTATTCACAAACCATGATACCATCATAAAACAGATAAATGTACTTTCCTGAGGTGCTGGTTTTAGGAAAACACTGTTAAACAATGCATTCTTGTGTTCTGTGCGTTTTCAGCTTTCTCTCGGCCTGAAAACGCCTTAATAGTCACGAATGCACCAAAACTTAGTTTGAACAAAAAAGATTGGAAAACTATTCACAAACCATGATACCATCATTAAAAGGATAAATGTACTTTCCTGAGGTGCTGGTTTTAGGAAAACACTGTTAACCAATGCATTCTTGTGTTCTGTGCGTTTTCAGCGTTCTCTCGGCCTGCAAACGCCTTAATAGTCAAGAAAGCACCAAAACTTAGTTTGAACAAAAAAGGTTGGAAAACTATTAATAAACCATGATACCATCATAAAACAGATACATTTACTTTCCTGATTTGCTAGTTTTAGGTAAACACTGTTAACCAATGCATTCTTGTGTTCTGTGCGTTTTCAGCGTTCTCTCGGCCTGAAAACGCCTTAATAGTCATGAATGCACCAAAACTTAGTTTGAACAAAAATGGTTTGTAAACTATTCACAAACCATGATACCATCATAAAACAGATAAATGTACTTTCCTGAGGTGCTGGTTTTAGGAAAACACTGTTAACCAATGCATTCTTGTGTTCCGTGCGTTTTCAGCTTTCTCTCGACCTGCAAACGCCTTAACAGTCAAGAATGCACCAAAACTTAGTTTGAACAAAAATGGTTTGTAAACTATTCACAAACCATGATACCATCATAAAAAAGATAAATGTACTTTCCTGAGGTGCTAGTTTAAGGAAAACACTGTTAACCAATGCATTCTTGTGTTCTGTGTGTTTTCAATTTTCTCTCGCCCTGAAAACGCCTTAATAGTCACGAATGCACCAAAACTTAGTTTGAACAAAAAAGATTGGGAAACTATTCACAAACCATGATACCATCATAAAACAGATGAATGTAATTTCCTGAGGTGCTGGTTTTAGGAAAACACTGTTAAACAATGCATTCTTGTGTTCTGTGCGTTTACAGCTTTCTCTCGGCCTGCAAACGCCTTAATAGTCACGAATGCACCAAAACTTAGTTTGAACAAAAAATGGTTGGTAAACTATTCACAAACCATGATACCATCATGAAAAGGATAAATGTACTTTCCTGAGGTGCTGGTTTTAGGAAAACACTGTTAACCAATGCATTCTTGTGTTCTGTGTGTTTTCAGCTTTCTCTCGCCCTGAAAAGGCCTTAATAGTCACGAATGCACCAAAACTTAGTTTGAACAAAAAAGATTGGAAAACTATTCACAAACCATGATACCATCATGAAAAGGATAAATGTACTTTCCTGAGGTGCTGGTTTTAGGAAAACACTGTTAACCAATGCATTCTTGTGTTCTGTGCGTTTTCAGCGTTCTCTCGGCCTGAAAACGCCTTAATAGTCAAGAAAGCACCAAAACTTAGTTTGAACAAAAAAGGTTGGAAAACTATTAATAAACCATGATACCATCATAAAACAGATAAATTTACTTTCCTGATGTGCTGGTTTTAGGTAAACACTGTTAACCAATGCATTCTTGTGTTCTGTGTGTTTTCAGCGTTCTCTCGGCCTGAAAACGGCTTAATAGTCATGAATGCACCAAAACTTAGTTTGAACAAAAAAGATTGGAAAACTATTCACAAACCATGATACCATCATAAAACAGATAAATGTACTTTCCTGAGGTGCTGGTTTTAGGAAAACACTGTTAAACAATGCATTCTTGTGTTCTGTGCGTTTTCAGCTTTCTCTCGGCCTGAAAACGCCTTAATAGTCACGAATGCACCAAAACTTAGTTTGAACAAAAAAGATTGGAAAACTATTCACAAACCATGATACCATCATAAAACAGATACATTTACTTTCCTGATGTGCTAGTTTTAGGAAAACACTGTTAACCAATGCGTTCTTGTGTTCTGTGCGTTTTCAGCTTTCTCTCGGCCTGAAGACGCCTTAATAGTCACGAATGCACCAAAACTTAGTTTGAACAAAAAAGATTGGAAAACTATTCACAAACCATGATACCATCATAAAACAGATAAATGTACTTTCCTGAGGTGCTGGTTTTAGGAAAACACTGTTAACCAATGCGTTCTTGTGTTCTGTGCGTTTTCAGCTTTCTCTCGGCCTGAAAACGCCTTAATAGTCACGAATGCACCAAAACTTAGTTTGAACAAAAAAGATTGGAAAACTATTCACAAACCATGATACCATCATGAAAAGGATAAATGTACTTTCCTGAGGTGCTGGTTTTAGGAAAACACTGTTAACCAATGCATTCTTGTGTTCTGTGTGTTTTCAGCTTTCTCTCGCCCTGAAAACGCCTTAATAGTCACGAATGCACCAAAACTTAGTTTAAACAAAAAAGATTGGAAAACTATTCACAAACCATGATACCATCATAAAACAGATGAATGTAATTTCCTGAGGTGCTGGTTTTAGGAAAACACTGTTAAACAATGCATTCTTGTGTTCTGTGCGTTTTCAGCTTTCTCTCGGCCTGAAAACGCCTTAATAGTCACGAATGCACCAAAACTTAGTTTGAACAAAAAAGATTGGAAAACTATTCACAAACCATGATACCATCATGAAAAGGATAAATGTACTTTCCTGAGGTGCTGGTTTTAGGAAAACACTGTTAACCAATGCATTCTTGTGTTCTGTGCGTTTTCAGCGTTCTCTCGGCCTGAAAACGCCTTAATAGTCAAGAAAGCACCAAAACTTAGTTTGAACAAAAAAGGTTGGAAAATTATTAATAAACCATGATACCATCATAAAACAGATAAATTTACTTTCCTGATGTGCTGGTTTTAGGTAAACACTGTTAACCAATTCATTCTTGTGTTCTGTGTGTTTTCAGCGTTCTCTCGGCCTGAAAACGCCTTAATAGTCATGAATGCACCAAAACTTAGTTTGAACAAAAATGGTTTGTAAACTATTCACAAACCATGATACCATCATAGAACAGATAAATTTACTTTCCTGATGTGCTAGTTTTAGGTAAACACTGTTAACCAATGCATTCTTGTGTTCTGTGCGTTTTCAGCTTTCTCTCGGCCTGAAAAAGCCTTAATAGTCACGAATGCACCAAAACTTAGTTTGAACAAAAAAGATTGGAAAACTATTCACAAACCATGATACCATCATAAAACAGATAAATGTACTTTCCTGAGGTGCTGGTTTTAGGAAAACACTGTTAAACAATGCATTCTTGTGTTCTGTGCGTTTTCAGCTTTCTCTCGGCCTGAAAACGCCTTAATAGTCACGAATGCACCAAAACTTAGTTTGAACAAAAAAGATTGGAAAACTATTCACAAACCATGATACCATCATTAAAAGGATAAATGTACTTTCCTGAGGTGCTGGTTTTAGGAAAACACTGTTAACCAATGCATTCTTGTGTTCTGTGCGTTTTCAGCGTTCTCTCGGCCTGCAAACGCCTTAATAGTCAAGAAAGCACCAAAACTTAGTTTGAACAAAAAAGGTTGGAAAACTATTAATAAACCATGATACCATCATAAAACAGATACATTTACTTTCCTGATTTGCTAGTTTTAGGTAAACACTGTTAACCAATGCATTCTTGTGTTCTGTGCGTTTTCAGCGTTCTCTCGGCCTGAAAACGCCTTAATAGTCATGAATGCACCAAAACTTAGTTTGAACAAAAATGGTTTGTAAACTATTCACAAACCATGATACCATCATAAAACAGATAAATGTACTTTCCTGAGGTGCTGGTTTTAGGAAAACACTTGTTAACCAATGCATTCTTGTGTTCCGTGCGTTTTCAGCTTTCTCTCGACCTGCAAACGCCTTAACAGTCAAGAATGCACCAAAACTTAGTTTGAACAAAAATGGTTTGTAAACTATTCACAAACCATGATACCATCATAAAAAAGATAAATGTACTTTCCTGAGGTGCTAGTTTAAGGAAAACACTGTTAACCAATGCATTCTTGTGTTCTGTGTGTTTTCAATTTTCTCTCGCCCTGAAAACGCCTTAATAGTCACGAATGCACCAAAACTTAGTTTGAACAAAAAAGATTGGGAAACTATTCACAAACCATGATACCATCATAAAACAGATGAATGTAATTTCCTGAGGTGCTGGTTTTAGGAAAACACTGTTAAACAATGCATTCTTGTGTTCTGTGCGTTTTCAGCTTTCTCTCGGCCTGAAAACGCCTTAATAGTCAAGAAAGCACCAAAACTTAGTTTGAACAAAAAAGGTTGGAAAATTATTAATAAACCATGATACCATCATAAAACAGATAAATTTACTTTCCTGATGTGCTGGTTTTAGGTAAACACTGTTAACCAATTCATTCTTGTGTTCTGTGTGTTTTCAGCGTTCTCTCGGCCTGAAAACGCCTTAATAGTCATGAATGCACCAAAACTTAGTTTGAACAAAAATGGTTTGTAAACTATTCACAAACCATGATACCATCATAGAACAGATAAATTTACTTTCCTGATGTGCTAGTTTTAGGTAAACACTGTTAACCAATGCATTCTTGTGTTCTGTGCGTTTTCAGCTTTCTCTCGGCCTGAAAACGCCTTAATAGTCACGAATGCACCAAAACTTAGTTTGAACAAAAAAGATTGGAAAACTATTCACAAACCATGATACCATCATAAAACAGATAAATGTACTTTCCTGAGGTGCTGGTTTTAGGAAAACACTGTTAAACAATGCATTCTTGTGTTCTGTGCGTTTTCAGCTTTCTCTCGGCCTGAAAACGCCTTAATAGTCACGAATGCACCAAAACTTAGTTTGAACAAAAAAGATTGGAAAACTATTCACAAACCATGATACCATCATTAAAAGGATAAATGTACTTTCCTGAGGTGCTGGTTTTAGGAAAACACTGTTAACCAATGCATTCTTGTGTTCTGTGCGTTTTCAGCGTTCTCTCGGCCTGCAAACGCCTTAATAGTCAAGAAAGCACCAAAACTTAGTTTGAACAAAAAAGGTTGGAAAACTATTAATAAACCATGATACCATCATAAAACAGATACATTTACTTTCCTGATTTGCTAGTTTTAGGTAAACACTGTTAACCAATGCATTCTTGTGTTCTGTGCGTTTTCAGCGTTCTCTCGGCCTGAAAACGCCTTAATAGTCATGAATGCACCAAAACTTAGTTTGAACAAAAATGGTTTGTAAACTATTCACAAACCATGATACCATCATAAAACAGATAAATGTACTTTCCTGAGGTGCTGGTTTTAGGAAAACACTTGTTAACCAATGCATTCTTGTGTTCCGTGCGTTTTCAGCTTTCTCTCGACCTGCAAACGCCTTAACAGTCAAGAATGCACCAAAACTTAGTTTGAACAAAAATGGTTTGTAAACTATTCACAAACCATGATACCATCATAAAAAAGATAAATGTACTTTCCTGAGGTGCTAGTTTAAGGAAAACACTGTTAACCAATGCATTCTTGTGTTCTGTGTGTTTTCAATTTTCTCTCGCCCTGAAAACGCCTTAATAGTCACGAATGCACCAAAACTTAGTTTGAACAAAAAAGATTGGGAAACTATTCACAAACCATGATACCATCATAAAACAGATGAATGTAATTTCCTGAGGTGCTGGTTTTAGGAAAACACTGTTAAACAATGCATTCTTGTGTTCTGTGCGTTTTCAGCTTTCTCTCGGCCTGCAAACGCCTTAATAGTCACGAATGCACCAAAACTTAGTTTGAACAAAAATGGTTGGTAAACTATTCACAAACCATGATACCATCATGAAAAGGATAAATGTACTTTCCTGAGGTGCTGGTTTTAGGAAAACACTGTTAACCAATGCATTCTTGTGTTCTGTGTGTTTTCAGCTTTCTCTCGCCCTGAAAAGGCCTTAATAGTCACGAATGCACCAAAACTTAGTTTGAACAAAAAAGATTGGAAAACTATTCACAAACCATGATACCATCATGAAAAGGATAAATGTACTTTCCTGAGGTGCTGGTTTTAGGAAAACACTGTTAACCAATGCATTCTTGTGTTCTGTGCGTTTTCAGCGTTCTCTCGGCCTGAAAACGCCTTAATAGTCAAGAAAGCACCAAAACTTAGTTTGAACAAAAAAGGTTGGAAAACTATTAATAAACCATGATACCATCATAAAACAGATAAATTTACTTTCCTGATGTGCTGGTTTTAGGTAAACACTGTTAACCAATGCATTCTTGTGTTCTGTGTGTTTTCAGCGTTCTCTCGGCCTGAAAACGGCTTAATAGTCATGAATGCACCAAAACTTAGTTTGAACAAAAAAGATTGGAAAACTATTCACAAACCATGATACCATCATAAAACAGATAAATGTACTTTCCTGAGGTGCTGGTTTTAGGAAAACACTGTTAAACAATGCATTCTTGTGTTCTGTGCGTTTTCAGCTTTCTCTCGGCCTGAAAACGCCTTAATAGTCACGAATGCACCAAAACTTAGTTTGAACAAAAAAGATTGGAAAACTATTCACAAACCATGATACCATCATAAAACAGATACATTTACTTTCCTGATGTGCTAGTTTTAGGAAAACACTGTTAACCAATGCGTTCTTGTGTTCTGTGCGTTTTCAGCTTTCTCTCGGCCTGAAGACGCCTTAATAGTCACGAATGCACCAAAACTTAGTTTGAACAAAAAAGATTGGAAAACTATTCACAAACCATGATACCATCATAAAACAGATAAATGTACTTTCCTGAGGTGCTGGTTTTAGGAAAACACTGTTAACCAATGCATTCTTGTGTTCTGTGCGTTTTCAGCGTTCTCTCGGCCTGCAAACGCCTTAATAGTCAAGAAAGCACCAAAACTTAGTTTGAACAAAAAAGGTTGGAAAACTATTAATAAACCATGATACCATCATAAAACAGATAAATTTACTTTCCTGATGTGCTAGTTTTAGGTAAACACTGTTAACCAATGCATTCTTGTGTTCTGTGCGTTTTCAGCGTTCTCTCGGCCTGAAAACGCCTTAATAGTCATGAATGCACCAAAACTTAGTTTGAACAAAAATGGTTTTTAAACTATTCACAAACCATGATACCATCATAAAACAGATAAATTTACTTTCCTGATGTGCTAGTTTTAGGTAAACACTGTTAACCAATGCATTCTTGTGTTCTGTGCATTTCAGCTTTCTCTCGGCCTGCAAACGCCTTAATAGTCATGAATGCACCAAAACTTAGTTTGAACAAAAAAGGTTGGAAAACTATTAATAAACCATGATACCATCATAAAACAGATAAATTTACTTTCCTGATGTGCTGGTTTTAGGTAAACACTGTTAACCAATGCATTCTTGTGTTCTGTGTGTTTTCAGCGTTCTCTCGGCCTGAAAACGCCTTAATAGTCACGAATGCACCAAAACTTAGTTTGAACAAAAAAGATTGGAAAACTATTCACAAACCATGATACCATCATTAAAAGGATAAATGTACTTTCCTGAGGTGCTGGTTTTAGGAAAACACTGTTAACCAATGCATTCTTGTGTTCTGTGCGTTTTCAGCGTTCTCTCGGCCTGCAAACGCCTTAATAGTCAAGAAAGCACCAAAACTTAGTTTGAACAAAAAAGGTTGGAAAACTATTAATAAACCATGATACCATCATAAAACAGATACATTTACTTTCCTGATTTGCTAGTTTTAGGTAAACACTGTTAACCAATGCATTCTTGTGTTCTGTGCGTTTTCAGCGTTCTCTCGGCCTGAAAACGCCTTAATAGTCATGAATGCACCAAAACTTAGTTTGAACAAAAATGGTTTGTAAACTATTCACAAACCATGATACCATCATAAAACAGATAAATGTACTTTCCTGAGGTGCTGGTTTTAGGAAAACACTGTTAACCAATGCATTCTTGTGTTCCGTGCGTTTTCAGCTTTCTCTCGACCTGCAAACGCCTTAACAGTCAAGAATGCACCAAAACTTAGTTTGAACAAAAATGGTTTGTAAACTATTCACAAACCATGATACCATCATAAAAAAGATAAATGTACTTTCCTGAGGTGCTAGTTTAAGGAAAACACTGTTAACCAATGCATTCTTGTGTTCTGTGTGTTTTCAATTTTCTCTCGCCCTGAAAACGCCTTAATAGTCACGAATGCACCAAAACTTAGTTTGAACAAAAAAGATTGGGAAACTATTCACAAACCATGATACCATCATAAAACAGATGAATGTAATTTCCTGAGGTGCTGGTTTTAGGAAAACACTGTTAAACAATGCATTCTTGTGTTCTGTGCGTTTTCAGCTTTCTCTCGGCCTGCAAACGCCTTAATAGTCACGAATGCACCAAAACTTAGTTTGAACAAAAATGGTTGGTAAACTATTCACAAACCATGATACCATCATGAAAAGGATAAATGTACTTTCCTGAGGTGCTGGTTTTAGGAAAACACTGTTAACCAATGCATTCTTGTGTTCTGTGTGTTTTCAGCTTTCTCTCGCCCTGAAAAGGCCTTAATAGTCACGAATGCACCAAAACTTAGTTTGAACAAAAAAGATTGGAAAACTATTCACAAACCATGATACCATCATGAAAAGGATAAATGTACTTTCCTGAGGTGCTGGTTTTAGGAAAACACTGTTAACCAATGCATTCTTGTGTTCTGTGCGTTTTCAGTGTTCTCTCGGCCTGAAAACGCCTTAATAGTCAAGAAAGCACCAAAACTTAGTTTGAACAAAAAAGGTTGGAAAACTATTAATAAACCATGATACCATCATAAAACAGATAAATTTACTTTCCTGATGTGCTGGTTTTAGGTAAACACTGTTAACCAATGCATTCTTGTGTTCTGTGTGTTTTCAGCGTTCTCTCGGCCTGAAAACGGCTTAATAGTCATGAATGCACCAAAACTTAGTTTGAACAAAAAAGATTGGAAAACTATTCACAAACCATGATACCATCATAAAACAGATAAATGTACTTTCCTGAGGTGCTGGTTTTAGGAAAACACTGTTAAACAATGCATTCTTGTGTTCTGTGCGTTTTCAGCTTTCTCTCGGCCTGAAAACGCCTTAATAGTCACGAATGCACCAAAACTTAGTTTGAACAAAAAAGATTGGAAAACTATTCACAAACCATGATACCATCATAAAACAGATACATTTACTTTCCTGATGTGCTAGTTTTAGGAAAACACTGTTAACCAATGCGTTCTTGTGTTCTGTGCGTTTTCAGCTTTCTCTCGGCCTGAAGACGCCTTAATAGTCACGAATGCACCAAAACTTAGTTTGAACAAAAAAGATTGGAAAACTATTCACAAACCATGATACCATCATAAAACAGATAAATGTACTTTCCTGAGGTGCTGGTTTTAGGAAAACACTGTTAAACAATGCATTCTTGTGTTCTGTGCGTTTTCAGCCTTCTCTCGGCCTGCAAACGCCTTAATAGTCACGAATGCACCAAAACTTAGTTTGAACAAAAAAGATTGGAAAACTATTCACAAACCATGATACCATCATGAAAAGGATAAATGTACTTTCCTGAGGTGCTGGTTTTAGGAAAACACTGTTAACCAATGCATTCTTGTGTTCTGTGCGTTTTCAGCGTTCTCTCGGCCTGCAAACGCCTTAATAGTCAAGAAAGCACCAAAACTTAGTTTGAACAAAAAAGGTTGGAAAACTATTAATAAACCATGATACCATCATAAAACAGATAAATTTACTTTCCTGATGTGCTAGTTTTAGGTAAACACTGTTAACCAATGCATTCTTGTGTTCTGTGCGTTTTCAGCGTTCTCTCGGCCTGAAAACGCCTTAATAGTCATGAATGCACCAAAACTTAGTTTGAACAAAAATGGTTTTTAAACTATTCACAAACCATGATACCATCATAAAACAGATAAATTTACTTTCCTGATGTGCTAGTTTTAGGTAAACACTGTTAACCAATGCATTCTTGTGTTCTGTGCATTTCAGCTTTCTCTCGGCCTGCAAACGCCTTAATAGTCATGAATGCACCAAAACTTAGTTTGAACAAAAAAGGTTGGAAAACTATTAATAAACCATGATACCATCATAAAACAGATAAATTTACTTTCCTGATGTGCTGGTTTTAGGTAAACACTGTTAACCAATGCATTCTTGTGTTCTGTGTGTTTTCAGCGTTCTCTCGGCCTGAAAACGCCTTAATAGTCATGAATGCACCAAAACTTAGTTTGAACAAAAATGGTTTGTAAACTATTCACAAACCATGATACCATCATAGAACAGATAAATTTACTTTCCTGATGTGCTAGTTTTAGGTAAACACTGTTAACCAATGCATTCTTGTGTTCTGTGCGTTTTCAGCTTTCTCTCGGCCTGAAAACGCCTTAATAGTCACGAATGCACCAAAACTTAGTTTGAACAAAAAAGATTGGAAAACTATTCACAAACCATGATACCATCATAAAACAGATACATTTACTTTCCTGATGTGCTAGTTTTAGGAAAACACTGTTAACCAATGCGTTCTTGTGTTCTGTGCGTTTTCAGCTTTCTCTCGGCCTGAAGACGCCTTAATAGTCACGAATGCACCAAAACTTAGTTTGAACAAAAAAGATTGGAAAACTATTCACAAACCATGATACCATCATAAAACAGATAAATGTACTTTCCTGAGGTGCTGGTTTTAGGAAAACACTGTTAAACAATGCATTCTTGTGTTCTGTGCGTTTTCAGCCTTCTCTCGGCCTGCAAACGCCTTAATAGTCACGAATGCACCAAAACTTAGTTTGAACAAAAAAGATTGGAAAACTATTCACAAACCATGATACCATCATTAAAAGGATAAATGTACTTTCCTGAGGTGCTGGTTTTAGGAAAACACTGTTAACCAATGCATTCTTGTGTTCTGTGCGTTTTCAGCGTTCTCTCGGCCTGCAAACGCCTTAATAGTCAAGAAAGCACCAAAACTTAGTTTGAACAAAAAAGGTTGGAAAACTATTAATAAACCATGATACCATCATAAAACAGATAAATTTACTTTCCTGATGTGCTAGTTTTAGGTAAACACTGTTAACCAATGCATTCTTGTGTTCTGTGCGTTTTCAGCGTTCTCTCGGCCTGAAAACGCCTTAATAGTCATGAATGCACCAAAACTTAGTTTGAACAAAAATGGTTTGTAAACTATTCACAAACCATGATACCATCATAAAACAGATAAATTTACTTTCCTGATGTGCTAGTTTTAGGTAAACACTGTTAACCAATGCATTCTTGTGTTCTGTGCATTTCAGCTTTCTCTCGGCCTGCAAACGCCTTAATAGTCAAGAAAGCACCAAAACTTAGTTTGAACAAAAAAGGTTGGAAAACTATTAATAAACCATGATACCATCATAAAACAGATAAATTTACTTTCCTGATGTGCTAGTTTCAGGTAAACACTGTTAACCAATGCATTCTTGTGTTCTGTGCGTTTTCAGCGTTCTCTCGGCCTGAAAACGCCTTAATGCACCAAAACTTAGTTTGAACAAAAAAGATTGGAAAACTATTCACAAACCATGATACCATCATGAAAAGGATAAATGTAATTTCCTGAGGTGCTGGTTTTAGGAAAACACTGTTAACCAATGCATTCTTGTGTTCTGTGCGTTTTCAGCGTTCTCTCGGCCTGCAAACGCCTTAATAGTCATGAATGCACCAAAACTTAGTTTGAACAAAAATGGTTTGTAAACTATTCACAAACCATGATACCATCATAAAACAGATGAATGTAATTTCCTGAGGTGCTGGTTTTAGGAAAACACTGTTAAACAATGCATTCTTGTGTTCTGTGCGTTTTCAGCTTTCTCTCGGCCTGAAAACGCCTTAATAGTCACGAATGCACCAAAACTTAGTTTGAACAAAAAAGATTGGAAAACTATTCACAAACCATGATACCATCATGAAAAGGATAAATGTACTTTCCTGAGGTGCTGGTTTTAGGAAAACACTGTTAACCAATGCATTCTTGTGTTCTGTGCGTTTTCAGCGTTCTCTCGGCCTGAAAACGCCTTAATAGTCAAGAAAGCACCAAAACTTAGTTTGAACAAAAAAGGTTGGAAAATTATTAATAAACCATGATACCATCATAAAACAGATAAATTTACTTTCCTGATGTGCTGGTTTTAGGTAAACACTGTTAACCAATGCATTCTTGTGTTCTGTGTGTTTTCAGCGTTCTCTCGGCCTGAAAACGCCTTAATAGTCATGAATGTACCAAAACTTAGTTTGAACAAAAATGGTTTGTAAACTATTCACAAACCATGATACCATCATAGAACAGATAAATTTACTTTCCTGATGTGCTAGTTTTAGGTAAACACTGTTAACCAATGCATTCTTGTGTTCTGTGCGTTTTCAGCTTTCTCTCGGCCTGAAAACGCCTTAATAGTCACGAATGCACCAAAACTTAGTTTGAACAAAAAAGATTGGAAAACTATTCACAAACCATGATACCATCATAAAACAGATAAATGTACTTTCCTGAGGTGCTGGTTTTAGGAAAACACTGTTAAACAATGCATTCTTGTGTTCTGTGCGTTTTCAGCTTTCTCTCGGCCTGAAAACGCCTTAATAGTCACGAATGCACCAAAACTTAGTTTGAACAAAAAAGATTGGAAAACTATTCACAAACCATGATACCATCATTAAAAGGATAAATGTACTTTCCTGAGGTGCTGGTTTTAGGAAAACACTGTTAACCAATGCATTCTTGTGTTCTGTGCGTTTTCAGCGTTCTCTCGGCCTGCAAACGCCTTAATAGTCAAGAAAGCACCAAAACTTAGTTTGAACAAAAAAGGTTGGAAAACTATTAATAAACCATGATACCATCATAAAACAGATACATTTACCTTCCTGATGTGCTAGTTTTAGGTAAACACTGTTAACCAATGCATTCTTGTGTTCTGTGCGTTTTCAGCGTTCTCTCGGCCTGAAAACGCCTTAATAGTCATGAATGCACCAAAACTTAGTTTGAACAAAAATGGTTTGTAAACTATTCACAAACCATGATACCATCATAAAACAGATAAATGTACTTTCCTAAGGTGCTGGTTTTAGGAAAACACTGTTAACCAATGCATTCTTCTGTTCCGTGCGTTTTCAGCTTTCTCTCGACCTGCAAACGCCTTAACAGTCAAGAATGCACCAAAACTTAGTTTGAACAAAAATGGTTTGTAAACTATTCACAAACCATGATACCATCATAAAAAAGATAAATGTACTTTCCTGAGGTGCTAGTTTAAGGAAAACACTGTTAACCAATGCATTCTTGTGTTCTGTGTGTTTTCAATTTTCTCTCGCCCTGAAAACGCCTTAATAGTCACGAATGCACCAAAACTTAGTTTGAACAAAAAAGATTGGGAAACTATTCACAAACCATGATACCATCATAAAACAGATGAATGTAATTTCCTGAGGTGCTGGTTTTAGGAAAACACTGTTAAACAATGCATTCTTGTGTTCTGTGCGTTTTCAGCTTTCTCTCGGCCTGCAAACGCCTTAATAGTCACGAATGCACCAAAACTTAGTTTGAACAAAAATGGTTGGTAAACTATTCACAAACCATGATACCATCATGAAAAGGATAAATGTACTTTCCTGAGGTGCTGGTTTTAGGAAAACACTGTTAACCAATGCATTCTTGTGTTCTGTGTGTTTTCAGCTTTCTCTCGCCCTGAAAAGGCCTTAATAGTCACGAATGCACCAAAACTTAGTTTGAACAAAAATGGTTTGTAAACTATTCACAAACCATGATACCATCATAAAAAAGATAAATGTACTTTCCTGAGGTGCTAGTTTAAGGAAAACACTGTTAACCAATGCATTCTTGTGTTCTGTGTGTTTTCAATTTTCTCTCGCCCTGAAAACGCCTTAATAGTCACGAATGCACCAAAACTTAGTTTGAACAAAAAAGATTGGGAAACTATTCACAAACCATGATACCATCATAAAACAGATGAATGTAATTTCCTGAGGTGCTGGTTTTAGGAAAACACTGTTAAACAATGCATTCTTGTGTTCTGTGCGTTTTCAGCTTTCTCTCGGCCTGCAAACGCCTTAATAGTCACGAATGCACCAAAACTTAGTTTGAACAAAAATGGTTGGTAAACTATTCACAAACCATGATACCATCATGAAAAGGATAAATGTACTTTCCTGAGGTGCTGGTTTTAGGAAAACACTGTTAACCAATGCATTCTTGTGTTCTGTGTGTTTTCAGCTTTCTCTCGCCCTGAAAAGGCCTTAATAGTCACGAATGCACCAAAACTTAGTTTGAACAAAAAAGATTGGAAAACTATTCACAAACCATGATACCATCATAAAACAGATGAATGTACTTTCCTGAGGTGCTGGTTTTAGGAAAACACTGTTAAACAATGCATTCTTGTGTTCTGTGCGTTTTCAGCTTTCTCTCGGCCTGAAAACGCCTTAATAGTCACGAATGCACCAAAACTTAGTTTGAACAAAAAAGATTGGAAAACTATTCACAAACCATGATACCATCATAAAACAGATAAATGTACTTTCCTGAGGTGCTGGTTTTAGGAAAACACTGTTAACCAATGCGTTCTTGTGTTCTGTGCGTTTTCAGCTTTCTCTCGGCCTGAAAACGCCTTAATAGTCACGAATGCACCAAAACTTAGTTTGAACAAAAAAGATTGGAAAACTATTCACAAACCATGATACCATCATGAAAAGGATAAATGTACTTTCCTGAGGTGCTGGTTTTAGGAAAACACTGTTAACCAATGCATTCTTGTGTTCTGTGTGTTTTCAGCTTTCTCTCGCCCTGAAAAGGCCTTAATAGTCACGAATGCACCAAAACTTAGTTTGAACAAAAAAGATTGGAAAACTATTCACAAACCATGATACCATCATAAAACAGATGAATGTACTTTCCGGAGGTGCTGGTTTTAGGAAAACACTGTTAAACAATGCATTCTTGTGTTCTGTGCGTTTTCAGCTTTCTCTCGGCCTGAAAACGCCTTAATAGTCACGAATGCACCAAAACTTAGTTTGAACAAAAAAGGTTGGAAAACTATTAATAAACCATGATACCATCATAAAACAGATAAATTTACTTTCCTGATGTGCTAGTTTTAGGTAAACACTGTTAACCAATGCATTCTTGTGTTCTGTGCGTTTTCAGCGTTCTCTCGGCCTGAAAACGCCTTAATAGTCATGAATGCACCAAAACTTAGTTTGTACAAAAATGGTTTGTAAACTATTCACAAACCATGATACCATCATAAAACAGATAAATTTACTTTCCTGATGTGCTAGTTTTAGGTAAACACTGTTAACCAATGCATTCTTGTGTTCTGTGCGTTTTCAGCTTTCTCTCGGCCTGCAAACGCCTTAATAGTCAAGAAAGCACCAAAACTTAGTTTGAACAAAAAAGGTTGGAAAACTATTAATAAACCATGATACCATCATAAAACAGATAAATTTACTTTCCTGATGTGCTAGTTTTAGGTAAACACTGTTAACCAATGCATTCTTGTGTTCTGTGCGTTTTCAGCGTTCTCTCGGCCTGAAAACGCCTTAATGCACCAAAACTTAGTTTGAACAAAAAAGATTGGAAAACTATTCACAAACCATGATACCATCATGAAAAGGATAAATGTAATTTCCTGAGGTGCTGGTTTTAGGAAAACACTGTTAACCAATGCATTCTTGTGTTCTGTGCGTTTTCAGCGTTCTCTCGGCCTGCAAACGCCTTAATAGTCATGAATGCACCAAAACTTAGTTTGAACAAAAATGGTTTGTAAACTATTCACAAACCGTGATACCATCATAAAAAAGATAAATGTACTTTCCTGAGGTGCTAGTTTAAGGAAAACACTGTTAACCAATGCATTCTTGTGTTCTGTGTGTGTTCAGCTTTCTCTCGGCCTGAAAACGCCTTAATAGTCACGAATGCACCAAAACTTAGTTTGAACAAAAAAGATTGGAAAACTATTCACAAACCATGATACCATCATAAAACAGATAAATGTACTTTCCTGAGGTCCTGGTTTTAGGAAAACACTGTTAAACAATGCATTCTTGTGTTCTGTGCGTTTTCAGCCTTCTCTCGGCCTGCAAACGCCTTAATAGTCACGAATGCACCAAAACTTAGTTTGAACAAAAAAGATTGGAAAACTATTCACAAACCATGATACCATCATTAAAAGGATAAATGTACTTTCCTGAGGTGCTGGTTTTAGGAAAACACTGTTAACCAATGCATTCTTGTGTTCTGTGCGTTTTCAGCGTTCTCTCGGCCTGCAAACGCCTTAATAGTCAAGAAAGCACCAAAACTTAGTTTGAACAAAAAAGGTTGGAAAACTATTAATAAACCATGATACCATCATAAAACAGATAAATTTACTTTCCTGATGTGCTAGTTTTAGGTAAACACTGTTAACCAATGCATTCTTGTGTTCTGTGCGTTTTCAGCGTTCTCTCGGCCTGAAAACGCCTTAATAGTCATGAATGCACCAAAACTTAGTTTGAACAAAAATGGTTTGTAAACTATTCACAAACCATGATACCATCATAAAACAGATAAATTTACTTTCCTGATGTGCTAGTTTTAGGTAAACACTGTTAACCAATGCATTCTTGTGTTCTGTGCGTTTTCAGCTTTCTCTCGGCCTGCAAACGCCTTAATAGTCAAGAAAGCACCAAAACTTAGTTTGAACAAAAAAGGTTGGAAAACTATTAATAAACCATGATACCATCATAAAACAGATAAATTTACTTTCCTGATGTGCTAGTTTTAGGTAAACACTGTTAACCAATGCATTCTTGTGTTCTGTGCGTTTTCAGCGTTCTCTCGGCCTGAAAACGCCTTAATGCACCAAAACTTAGTTTGAACAAAAAAGATTGGAAAACTATTCACAAACCATGATACCATCATGAAAAGGATAAATGTAATTTCCTGAGGTGCTGGTTTTAGGAAAACACTGTTAACCAATGCATTCTTGTGTTCTGTGCGTTTTCAGCGTTCTCTCGGCCTGCAAACGCCTTAATAGTCATGAATGCACCAAAACTTAGTTTGAACAAAAATGGTTTGTAAACTATTCACAAACCGTGATACCATCATAAAAAAGATAAATGTACTTTCCTGAGGTGCTAGTTTAAGGAAAACACTGTTAACCAATGCATTCTTGTGTTCTGTGTGTTTTCAGCTTTCTCTCGGCCTGAAAACGCCTTAATAGTCACGAATGCACCAAAACTTAGTTTGAACAAAAAAGATTGGAAAACTATTCACAAACCATGATACCATCATAAAACAGATGAATGTAATTTCCTGAGGTGCTGGTTTTAGGAAAACACTGTTAAACAATGCATTCTTGTGTTCTGTGCGTTTTCAGCGTTCTCTCGGCCTGCAAACGCCTTAATAGTCATGAATGCACCAAAACTTAGTTTGAACAAAAAAGGTTGGAAAACTATTAACAAACCATGTTACCATCATAAAAAAGATAAATGTACTTTCCTGAGGTGCTGGTTTTAGGAAAACACTGTTAACCAATGCATTCTTGTGTTCTGTGCGTTTTCAGCCTTCTCTCGGCCTGAAAACGCCTTAACAGTCACGAATGCACCAAAACTTAGTTTGAACAAAAAAGATTGGAAAACTATTCACAAACCATGATACCATCATGAAAAGGATAAATGTACTTTCCTGAGGTGCTGGTTTTAGGAAAACACTGTTAACCAATGCATTCTTGTGTTCCGTGCGTTTTCAGCTTTCTCTCGACCTGCAAACGCCTTAACAGTCAAGAATGCACCAAAACTTAGTTTGAACAAAAATGGTTTGTAAACTATTCACAAACCATGATACCATCATAAAAAAGATAAATGTACTTTCCTGAGGTGCTAGTTTAAGGAAAACACTGTTAACCAATGCATTCTTGTGTTCTGTGTGTTTTCAATTTTCTCTCGCCCTGAAAACGCCTTAATAGTCACGAATGCACCAAAACTTAGTTTGAACAAAAAAGATTGGGAAACTATTCACAAACCATGATACCATCATAAAACAGATGAATGTAATTTCCTGAGGTGCTGGTTTTAGGAAAACACTGTTAAACAATGCATTCTTGTGTTCTGTGCGTTTTCAGCTTTCTCTCGGCCTGAAAACGCCTTAATAGTCACGAATGCACCAAAACTTAGTTTGAACAAAAATGGTTGGTAAACTATTCACAAACGATGATACCATCATGAAAAGGATAAATGTACTTTCCTGAGGTGCTGGTCTTAGGAAAACACTGTTAACCAATGCATTCTTGTGTTCCGTGCGTTTTCAGCTTTCTCTCGACCTGCAAACGCCTTAACAGTCAAGAATGCACCAAAACTTAGTTTGAACAAAAAAGATTGGAAAACTATTAATAAACCATGATACCATCATAAAACAGATAAATTTACTTTCCTGATGTGCTAGTTTTAGGTAAACACTGTTAACCAATGCATTCTTGTGTTCTGTGCGTTTTCAGCGTTCTCTCGGCCTGAAAACGCCTTAATAGTCATGAATGCACCAAAACTTAGTTTGAACAAAAATGGTTTGTAAACTATTCACAAACCATGATACCATCATAAAAAAGATAAATGTACTTTCCTGAGGTGCTAGTTTAAGGAAAACACTGTTAACCAATGCATTCTTGTGTTCTGTGTGTTTTCAATTTTCTCTCGCCCTGAAAACGCCTTAATAGTCACGAATGCACCAAAACTTAGTTTGAACAAAAAAGATTGGGAAACTATTCACAAACCATGATACCATCATAAAACAGATGAATGTAATTTCCTGAGGTGCTGGTTTTAGGAAAACACTGTTAAACAATGCATTCTTGTGTTCTGTGCGTTTTCAGCTTTCTCTCGGCCTGAAAACGCCTTAATAGTCACGAATGCACCAAAACTTAGTTTGAACAAAAATGGTTGGTAAACTATTCACAAACCATGATACCATCATGAAAAGGATAAATGTACTTTCCTGAGGTGCTGGTTTTAGGAAAACACTGTTAACCAATGCATTATTGTGTTCTGTGTGTTTTCAGCTTTCTCTCGCCCTGAAAACGCCTTAATAGTCACGAATGCACCAAAACTTAGTTTGAACAAAAAAGATTGGAAAACTATTCACAAACCATGATACCATCATAAAACAGATGAATGTACTTTCCTGAGGTGCTGGTTTTAGGAAAACACTGTTAAACAATGCATTCTTGTGTTCTGTGCGTTTTCAGCTTTCTCTCGGCCTGAAAACGCCTTAATAGTCACGAATGCACCAAAACTTAGTTTAAACAAAAAAGATTGGAAAACTATTCACAAACCATGATACCATCATAAAACAGATACATTTACTTTCCTGATGTGCTAGTTTTAGGAAAACACTGTTAAACAATGCATTCTTGTGTTCTGTGCGTTTTCAGCCTTCTCTCGGCCTGCAAACGCCTTAATAGTCACGAATGCACCAAAACTTAGTTTGAACAAAAAAGATTGGAAAACTATTCACAAACCATGATACCATCATTAAAAGGATAAATGTAATTTCCTGAGGTGCTGGTTTTAGGAAAACACTGTTAACCAATGCATTCTTGTGTTCTGTGCGTTTTCAGCGTTCTCTCGGCCTGCAAACGCCTTAATAGTCAAGAAAGCACCAAAACTTAGTTTGAACAAAAAAGGTTGGAAAACTATTAATAAACCATGATACCATCATAAAACAGATAAATTTACTTTCCTGATGTGCTAGTTTTAGGTAAACACTGTTAACCAATGCATTCTTGTGTTCTGTGCGTTTTCAGCGTTCTCTCGGCCTGAAAACGCCTTAATAGTCATGAATGCACCAAAACTTAGTTTGAACAAAAATGGTTTGTAAACTATTCACAAACCATGATACCATCATAAAACAGATAAATTTACTTTCCTGATGTGCTAGTTTTAGGTAAACACTGTTAACCAATGCATTCTTGTGTTCTGTGCGTTTTCAGCTTTCTCTCGGCCTGAAAACGCCTTAATAGTCAAGAAAGCACCAAAACTTAGTTTGAACAAAAAAGGTTGGAAAACTATTAATAAACCATGATACCATCATAAAACAGATAAATTTACTTTCCTGATGTGCTAGTTTTAGGTAAACACTGTTAACCAATGCATTCTTGTGTTCTGTGCGTTTTCAGCGTTCTCTCGGCCTGAAAACGCCTTAATGCACCAAAACTTAGTTTGAACAAAAAAGATTGGAAAACTATTCACAAACCATGATACCATCATGAAAAGGATAAATGTAATTTCCTGAGGTGCTGGTTTTAGGAAAACACTGTTAACCAATGCATTCTTGTGTTCTGTGCGTTTTCAGCGTTCTCTCGGCCTGCAAACGCCTTAATAGTCATGAATGCACCAAAACTTAGTTTGAACAAAAATGGTTTGTAAACTATTCACAAACCGTGATACCATCATAAAAAAGATAAATGTACTTTCCTGAGGTGCTAGTTTAAGGAAAACACTGTTAACCAATGCATTCTTGTGTTCTGTGTGTGTTCAGCTTTCTCTCGGCCTGAAAACGCCTTAATAGTCACGAATGCACCAAAACTTAGTTTGAACAAAAAAGATTGGAAAACTATTCACAAACCATGATACCATCATAAAACAGATGAATGTAATTTCCTGAGGTGCTGGTTTTAGGAAAACACTGTTAAACAATGCATTCTTGTGTTCTGTGCGTTTTCAGCGTTCTCTCGGCCTGCAAACGCCTTAATAGTCATGAATGCACCAAAACTTAGTTTGAACAAAAAAGGTTGGAAAACTATTAACAAACCATGTTACCATCATAAAAAAGATAAATGTACTTTCCTGAGGTGCTGGTTTTAGGAAAACACTGTTAACCAATGCATTCTTGTGTTCTGTGCGTTTTCAGCGTTCTCTCGGCCTGAAAACGCCTTAACAGTCACGAATGCACCAAAACTTAGTTTGAACAAAAAAGATTGGAAAACTATTCACAAACCATGATACCATCATGAAAAGGATAAATGTACTTTCCTGAGGTGCTGGTTTTAGGAAAACACTGTTAACCAATGCATTCTTGTGTTCCGTGCGTTTTCAGCTTTCTCTCGACCTGCAAACGCCTTAACAGTCAAGAATGCACCAAAACTTAGTTTGAACAAAAAAGATTGGAAAACTATTCACAAACCATGATACCATCATGAAAAGGATAAATGTACTTTCCTGAGGTGCTGGTTTTAGGAAAACACTGTTAACCAATGCATTCTTGTGTTCTGTGCGTTTTCAGCGTTCTCTCGGCCTGCAAACGCCTTAATAGTCATGAATGCACCAAAACTTAGTTTGAACAAAAATGGTTTGTAAACTATTCACAAACCATGATACCATCATAAAAAAGATAAATGTACTTTCCTGAGGTGCTAGTTTAAGGAAAACACTGTTAACCAATGCATTCTTGTGTTCTGTGTGTTTTCAATTTTCTCTCGCCCTGAAAACGCCTTAATAGTCACGAATGCACCAAAACTTAGTTTGAACAAAAAAGATTGGGAAACTATTCACAAACCATGATACCATCATAAAACAGATGAATGTAATTTCCTGAGGTGCTGGTTTTAGGAAAACACTGTTAACCAATGCATTCTTGTGTTCTGTGCGTTTTCAGCTTTCTCTCGCCCTGAAAACGCCTTAATAGTCACGAATGCACCAAAACTTAGTTTGAACAAAAAAGATTGGAAAACTATTCACAAACCATGATACCATCATAAAACAGATGAATGTACTTTCCTGAGGTGCTGGTTTTAGGAAAACACTGTTAAACAATGCATTCTTGTGTTCTGTGCGTTTTCAGCTTTCTCTCGGCCTGAAAACGCCTTAATAGTCACGAATGCACCAAAACTTAGTTTGAACAAAAAAGATTGGAAAACTATTCACAAACCATGATACCATCATAAAACAGATGAATGTACTTTCCTGAGGTGCTGGTTTTAGGAAAACACTGTTAAACAATGCATTCTTGTGTTCTGTGCGTTTTCAGCTTTCTCTCGGCCTGAAAACGCCTTAATAGTCACGAATGCACCAAAACTTAGTTTAAACAAAAAAGATTGGAAAACTATTCACAAACCATGATACCATCATAAAACAGATACATTTACTTTCCTGATGTGCTAGTTTTAGGAAAACACTGTTAAACAATGCATTCTTGTGTTCTGTGCGTTTTCAGCCTTCTCTCGGCCTGCAAACGCCTTAATAGTCACGAATGCACCAAAACTTAGTTTGAACAAAAAAGATTGGAAAACTATTCACAAACCATGATACCATCATTAAAAGGATAAATGTACTTTCCTGAGGTGCTGGTTTTATGAAAACACTGTTAACCAATGCATTCTTGTGTTCTGTGCGTTTTCAGCGTTCTCTCGGCCTGCAAACGCCTTAATAGTCAAGAAAGCACCAAAACTTAGTTTGAACAAAAAAGGTTGGAAAACTATTAATAAACCATGATACCATCATAAAACAGATAAATTTACTTTCCTGATGTGCTAGTTTTAGGTAAACACTGTTAACCAATGCATTCTTGTGTTCTGTGCGTTTTCAGCGTTCTCTCGGCCTGAAAACGCCTTAATGCACCAAAACTTAGTTTGAACAAAAAAGATTGGAAAACTATTCACAAACCATGATACCATCATGAAAAGGATAAATGTAATTTCCTGAGGTGCTGGTTTTAGGAAAACACTGTTAACCAATGCATTCTTGTGTTCTGTGCGTTTTCAGCGTTCTCTCGGCCTGCAAACGCCTTAATAGTCATGAATGCACCAAAACTTAGTTTGAACAAAAATGGTTTGTAAACTATTCACAAACCGTGATACCATCATAAAAAAGATAAATGTACTTTCCTGAGGTGCTAGTTTAAGGAAAACACTGTTAACCAATGCATTCTTGTGTTCTGTGTGTGTTCAGCTTTCTCTCGGCCTGAAAACGCCTTAATAGTCACGAATGCACCAAAACTTAGTTTGAACAAAAAAGATTGGAAAACTATTCACAAACCATGATACCATCATAAAACAGATGAATGTAATTTCCTGAGGTGCTGGTTTTAGGAAAACACTGTTAAACAATGCATTCTTGTGTTCTGTGCGTTTTCAGCGTTCTCTCGGCCTGCAAACGCCTTAATAGTCATGAATGCACCAAAACTTAGTTTGAACAAAAAAGGTTGGAAAACTATTAACAAACCATGTTACCATCATAAAAAAGATAAATGTACTTTCCTGAGGTGCTGGTTTTAGGAAAACACTGTTAACCAATGCATTCTTGTGTTCTGTGCGTTTTCAGCGTTCTCTCGGCCTGAAAACGCCTTAACAGTCACGAATGCACCAAAACTTAGTTTGAACAAAAAAGATTGGAAAACTATTCACAAACCATGATACCATCATGAAAAGGATAAATGTACTTTCCTGAGGTGCTGGTTTTAGGAAAACACTGTTAACCAATGCATTCTTGTGTTCCGTGCGTTTTCAGCTTTCTCTCGACCTGCAAACGCCTTAACAGTCAAGAATGCACCAAAACTTAGTTTGAACAAAAAAGATTGGAAAACTATTCACAAACCATGATACCATCATGAAAAGGATAAATGTAATTTCCTGAGGTGCTGGTTTTAGGAAAACACTGTTAACCAATGCATTCTTGTGTTCTGTGCGTTTTCAGCGTTCTCTCGGCCTGAAAACGCCTTAATAGTCATGAATGCACCAAAACTTAGTTTGAACAAAAATGGTTTGTAAACTATTCACAAACCATGATACCATCATAAAAAAGATAAATGTACTTTCCTGAGGTGCTAGTTTAAGGAAAACACTGTTAACCAATGCATTCTTGTGTTCTGTGTGTTTTCAGCTTTCTCTCGCCCTGAAAACGCCTTAATAGTCACGAATGCACCAAAACTTAGTTTGAACAAAAAAGATTGGAAAACTATTCACAAACCATGATACCATCATAAAACAGATGAATGTAATTTCCTGAGGTGCTGGTTTTAGGAAAACACTGTTAAACAATGCATTCTTGTGTTCTGTGCGTTTTCAGCTTTCTCTCGGCCTGAAAACGCCTTAATAGTCACGAATGCACCAAAACTTAGTTTGAACAAAAAAGATTGGAAAACTATTCACAAACCATGATACCATCATGAAAAGGATAAATGTACTTTCCTGAGGTGCTGGTTTTAGGAAAACACTGTTAACCAATGCATTCTTGTGTTCTGTGCGTTTTCAGCGTTCTCTCGGCCTGAAAACGCCTTAATAGTCAAGAAAGCACCAAAACTTAGTTTGAACAAAAAAGGTTGGAAAACTATTAATAAACCATGATACCATCATAAAACAGATAAATTTACTTTCCTGATGTGCTGGTTTTAGGTAAACACTGTTAACCAATGCATTCTTGTGTTCTGTGCGTTTTCAGCGTTCTCTCGGCCTGAAAACGCCTTAATGCACCAAAACTTAGTTTGAACAAAAAAGATTGGAAAACTATTCACAAACCATGATACCATCATGAAAAGGATAAATGTAATTTCCTGAGGTGCTGGTTTTAGGAAAACACTGTTAACCAATGCATTCTTGTGTTCTGTGCGTTTTCAGCGTTCTCTCGGCCTGAAAACGCCTTAATAGTCATGAATGCACCAAAACTTAGTTTGAACAAAAATGGTTTGTAAACTATTCACAAACCATGATACCATCATAGAACAGATAAATTTACTTTCCTGATGTGCTAGTTTTAGGTAAACACTGTTAACCAATGCATTCTTGTGTTCTGTGCGTTTTCAGCTTTCTCTCGGCCTGAAAACGCCTTAATAGTCACGAATGCACCAAAACTTAGTTTGAACAAAAAAGATTGGAAAACTATTCACAAACCATGATACCATCATAAAACAGATAAATGTACTTTCCTGAGGTGCTGGTTTTAGGAAAACACTGTTAAACAATGCATTCTTGTGTTCTGTGCGTTTTCAGCTTTCTCTCGGCCTGAAAACGCCTTAATAGTCACGAATGCACCAAAACTTAGTTTGAACAAAAAAGATTGGAAAACTATTCACAAACCATGATACCATCATTAAAAGGATAAATGTACTTTCCTGAGGTGCTGGTTTTAGGAAAACACTGTTAACCAATGCATTCTTGTGTTCTGTGCGTTTTCAGCGTTCTCTCGGCCTGCAAACGCCTTAATAGTCAAGAAAGCACCAAAACTTAGTTTGAACAAAAAAGGTTGGAAAACTATTAATAAACCATGATACCATCATAAAACAGATACATTTACTTTCCTGGTGTGCTAGTTTTAGGTAAACACTGTTAACCAATGCATTCTTGTGTTCTGTGCGTTTTCAGCGTTCTCTCGGCCTGAAAACGCCTTAATAGTCATGAATGCACCAAAACTTAGTTTGAACAAAAATGGTTTGTAAACTATTCACAAACCATGATACCATCATAAAACAGATAAATGTACTTTCCTGAGGTGCTGGTTTTAGGAAAACACTGTTAACCAATGCATTCTTGTGTTCTGTTCGTTTTCAGCGTTCTCTCGGCCTGAAAACGCCTTAATGCACCAAAACTTAGTTTGAACAAAAAAGATTGGAAAACTATTCACAAACCATGATACCATCATGAAAAGGATAAATGTACTTTCCTGAGGTGCTGGTTTTAGGAAAACACTGTTAACCAATGCATTCTTGTGTTCTGTGCGTTTTCAGCTTTCTCTCGGCCTGAAAACGCCTTAATCGTCACGAATGCACCAAAACTTAGTTTGAACAAAAAAGATTGGAAAACTATTCACAAACCATGATACCATCATGAAAAGGATAAATGTAATTTCCTGAGGTGCTGGTTTTAGGAAAACACTGTTAACCAATGCATTCTTGTGTTCTGTGCGTTTTCAGCGTTCTCTCGGCCTGCAAACGCCTTAATAGTCATGAATGCACCAAAACTTAGTTTGAACAAAAATGGTTTGTAAACTATTCACAAACCGTGATACCATCATAAAAAAGATAAATGTACTTTCCTGAGGTGCTAGTTTAAGGAAAACACTGTTAACCAATGCATTCTTGTGTTCTGTGTGTTTTCAGCTTTCTCTCGGCCTGAAAACGCCTTAATAGTCACGAATGCACCAAAACTTAGTTTGAACAAAAAAGATTGGAAAACTATTCACAAACCATGATACCATCATGAAACAGATGAATGTAATTTCCTGAGGTGCTGGTTTTAGGAAAACACTGTTAAACAATGCATTCTTGTGTTCTGTGCGTTTTCAGCGTTCTCTCGGCCTGCAAACGCCTTAATAGTCATGAATGCACCAAAACTTAGTTTGAACAAAAAAGGTTGGAAAACTATTAACAAACCATGTTACCATCATAAAAAAGATAAATGTACTTTCCTGAGGTGCTGGTTTTAGGAAAACACTGTTAACCAATGCATTCTTGTGTTCTGTGCGTTTTCAGCTTTCTCTCGGCCTGAAAACGCCTTAATAGTCACGAATGCACCAAAACTTAGTTTGAACAAAAAAGATTGGAAAACTATTCACAAACCATGATACCATCATAAAACAGATAAATGTACTTTCCTGAGGTGCTGGTTTTAGGAAAACACTGTTAAACAATGCATTCTTGTGTTCTGTGCGTTTTCAGCTTTCTCTCGGCCTGAAAACGCCTTAATAGTCACGAATGCACCAAAACTTAGTTTGAACAAAAAAGATTGGAAAACTATTCACAAACCATGATACCATCATTAAAAGGATAAATGTACTTTCCTGAGGTGCTGGTTTTAGGAAAACACTGTTAACCAATGCATTCTTGTGTTCTGTGCGTTTTCAGCGTTCTCTCGGCCTGCAAACGCCTTAATAGTCATGAATGCACCAAAACTTAGTTTGAACAAAAATGGTTTGTAAACTATTCACAAACCGTGATACCATCATAAAAAAGATAAATGTACTTTCCTGAGGTGCTAGTTTAAGGAAAACACTGTTAACCAATGCATTCTTGTGTTCTGTGTGTTTTCAGCTTTCTCTCGGCCTGAAAACGCCTTAATAGTCACGAATGCACCAAAACTTAGTTTGAACAAAAAAGATTGGAAAACTATTCACAAACCATGATACCATCATAAAACAGATGAATGTAATTTCCTGATGTGCTAGTTTTAGGAAAACACTGTTAACCAATGCGTTCTTGTGTTCTGTGCGTTTTCAGCTTTCTCTCGGCCTGAAGACGCCTTAATAGTCACGAATGCACCAAAACTTAGTTTGAACAAAAAAGATTGGAAAACTATTCACAAACCATGATACCATCATAAAACAGATAAATGTACTTTCCTGAGGTGCTGGTTTTAGGAAAACACTGTTAAACAATGCATTCTTGTGTTCTGTGCGTTTTCAGCTTTCTCTCGGCCTGAAAACGCCTTAATAGTCACGAATGCACCAAAACTTAGTTTGAACAAAAAAGATTGGAAAACTATTCACAAACCATGATACCATCATTAAAAGGATAAATGTACTTTCCTGAGGTGCTGGTTTTAGGAAAACACTGTTAACCAATGCATTCTTGTGTTCTGTGCGTTTTCAGCGTTCTCTCGGCCTGCAAACGCCTTAATAGTCAAGAAAGCACCAAAACTTAGTTTGAACAAAAAAGGTTGGAAAACTATTAATAAACCATGATACCATCATAAAACAGACACATTTACTTTCCTGGTGTGCTAGTTTTAGGTAAACACTGTTAACCAATGCATTCTTGTGTTCTGTGCGTTTTCAGCGTTCTCTCGGCCTGAAAACGCCTTAATAGTCATGAATGCACCAAAACTTAGTTTGAACAAAAATGGTTTGTAAACTATTCACAAACCATGATACCATCATAAAACAGATAAATGTACTTTCCTGAGGTGCTGGTTTTAGGAAAACACTGTTAACCAATGCATTCTTGTGTTCTGTTCGTTTTCAGCGTTCTCTCGGCCTGAAAACGCCTTAATGCACCAAAACTTAGTTTGAACAAAAAAGAGTGGAAAACTATTCACAAACCATGATACCATCATGAAAAGGATAAATGTACTTTCCTGAGGTGCTGGTTTTAGGAAAGCACTGTTAACCAATGCATTCTTGTGTTCTGTGCGTTTTCAGCTTTCTCTCGGCCTGAAAACGCCTTAATCGTCACGAATGCACCAAAACTTAGTTTGAACAAAAAAGATTGGAAAACTATTCACAAACCATGATACCATCATGAAAAGGATAAATGTACTTTCCTGAGGTGCTGGTTTTAGGAAAACACTGTTAACCAATGCATTCTTGTGTTCCGTGCGTTTTCAGCTTTCTCTCGACCTGCAAACGCCTTAACAGTCAAGAATGCACCAAAACTTAGTTTGAACAAAAAAGATTGGAAAACTATTCACAAACCATGATACCATCATGAAAAGGATAAATGTAATTTCCTGAGGTGCTGGTTTTAGGAAAACACTGTTAACCAATGCATTCTTGTGTTCTGTGCGTTTTCAGCGTTCTCTCGGCCTGCAAACGCCTTAATAGTCATGAATGCACCAAAACTTAGTTTGAACAAAAATGGTTTGTAAACTATTCACAAACCGTGATACCATCATAAAAAAGATAAATGTACTTTCCTGAGGTGCTAGTTTAAGGAAAACACTGTTAACCAATGCATTCTTGTGTTCTGTGTGTTTTCAGCTTTCTCTCGGCCTGAAAACGCCTTAATAGTCACGAATGCACCAAAACTTAGTTTGAACAAAAAAGATTGGAAAACTATTCACAAACCATGATACCATCATAAAACAGATGAATGTAATTTCCTGAGGTGCTGGTTTTAGGAAAACACTGTTAAACAATGCATTCTTGTGTTCTGTGCGTTTTCAGCGTTCTCTCGGCCTGCAAACGCCTTAATAGTCATGAATGCACCAAAACTTAGTTTGAACAAAAAAGATTGGAAAACTATTCACAAACCATGATACCATCATAAAACAGATACATTTACTTTCCTGATGTGCTAGTTTTAGGAAAACACTGTTAACCAATGCGTTCTTGTGTTCTGTGCGTTTTCAGCTTTCTCTCGGCCTGAAGACGCCTTAATAGTCACGAATGCACCAAAACTTAGTTTGAACAAAAAAGATTGGAAAACTATTCACGAACCATGATACCATCATAAAACAGATAAATGTACTTTCCTGAGGTGCTGGTTTTAGGAAAACACTGTTAAACAATGCATTCTTGTGTTCTGTGCGTTTTCAGCTTTCTCTCGGCCTGAAAACGCCTTAATAGTCACGAATGCACCAAAACTTAGTTTGAACAAAAAAGATTGGAAAACTATTCACAAACCATGATACCATCATTAAAAGGATAAATGTACTTTCCTGAGGTGCTGGTTTTAGGAAAACACTGTTAACCAATGCATTCTTGTGTTCTGTGCGTTTTCAGCGTTCTCTCGGCCTGCAAACGCCTTAATAGTCAAGAAAGCACCAAAACTTAGTTTGAACAAAAAAGGTTGGAAAACTATTAATAAACCATGATACCATCATAAAACAGACACATTTACTTTCCTGGTGTGCTAGTTTTAGGTAAACACTGTTAACCAATGCATTCTTGTGTTCTGTGCGTTTTCAGCGTTCTCTCGGCCTGAAAACGCCTTAATAGTCATGAATGCACCAAAACTTAGTTTGAACAAAAATGGTTTGTAAACTATTCACAAACCATGATACCATCATAAAACAGATAAATGTACTTTCCTGAGGTGCTGGTTTTAGGAAAACACTGTTAACCAATGCATTCTTGTGTTCTGTTCGTTTTCAGCGTTCTCTCGGCCTGAAAACGCCTTAATGCACCAAAACTTAGTTTGAACAAAAAAGAGTGGAAAACTATTCACAAACCATGATACCATCATGAAAAGGATAAATGTACTTTCCTGAGGTGCTGGTTTTAGGAAAGCACTGTTAACCAATGCATTCTTGTGTTCTGTGCGTTTTCAGCTTTCTCTCGGCCTGAAAACGCCTTAATCGTCACGAATGCACCAAAACTTAGTTTGAACAAAAAAGATTGGAAAAGTATTCACAAACCATGATACCATCATGAAAAGGATAAATGTACTTTCCTGAGGTGCTGGTTTTAGGAAAACACTGTTAACCAATGCATTCTTGTGTTCCGTGCGTTTTCAGCTTTCTCTCGACCTGCAAACGCCTTAACAGTCAAGAATGCACCAAAACTTAGTTTGAACAAAAAAGATTGGAAAACTATTCACAAACCATGATACCATCATGAAAAGGATAAATGTAATTTCCTGAGGTGCTGGTTTTAGGAAAACACTGTTAACCAATGCATTCTTGTGTTCTGTGCGTTTTCAGCGTTCTCTCGGCCTGCAAACGCCTTAATAGTCATGAATGCACCAAAACTTAGTTTGAACAAAAATGGTTTGTAAACTATTCACAAACCGTGATACCATCATAAAAAAGATAAATGTACTTTCCTGAGGTGCTAGTTTAAGGAAAACACTGTTAACCAATGCATTCTTGTGTTCTGTGTGTTTTCAGCTTTCTCTCGGCCTGAAAACGCCTTAATAGTCACGAATGCACCAAAACTTAGTTTGAACAAAAAAGATTGGAAAACTATTCACAAACCATGATACCATCATAAAACAGATGAATGTAATTTCCTGAGGTGCTGGTTTTAGGAAAACACTGTTAAACAATGCATTCTTGTGTTCTGTGCGTTTTCAGCGTTCTCTCGGCCTGCAAACGCCTTAATAGTCATGAATGCACCAAAACTTAGTTTGAACAAAAAAGGTTGGAAAACTATTAACAAACCATGTTACCATCATAAAAAAGATAAATGTACTTTCCTGAGGTGCTGGTTTTAGGAAAACACTGTTAACCAATGCATTCTTGTGTTCTGTGCGTTTTCAGCTTTCTCTCGGCCTGAAAACGCCTTAATAGTCACGAATGCACCAAAACTTAGTTTGAACAAAAAAGATTGGAAAACTATTCACAAACCATGATACCATCATAAAACAGATAAATGTACTTTCCTGAGGTGCTGGTTTTAGGAAAACACTGTTAAACAATGCATTCTTGTGTTCTGTGCGTTTTCAGCTTTCTCTCGGCCTGAAAACGCCTTAATAGTCACGAATGCACCAAAACTTAGTTTGAACAAAAAAGATTGGAAAACTATTCACAAACCATGATACCATCATTAAAAGGATAAATGTACTTTCCTGAGGTGCTGGTTTTAGGAAAACACTGTTAACCAATGCATTCTTGTGTTCTGTGCGTTTTCAGCGTTCTCTCGGCCTGCAAACGCCTTAATAGTCAAGAAAGCACCAAAACTTAGTTTGAACAAAAAAGGTTGGAAAACTATTAATAAACCATGATACCATCATAAAACAGATACATTTACTTTCCTGGTGTGCTAGTTTTAGGTAAACACTGTTAACCAATGCATTCTTGTGTTCTGTGCGTTTTCAGCGTTCTCTCGGCCTGAAAACGCCTTAATAGTCATGAATGCACCAAAACTTAGTTTGAACAAAAATGGTTTGTAAACTATTCACAAACCGTGATACCATCATAAAAAAGATAAATGTACTTTCCTGAGGTGCTAGTTTAAGGAAAACACTGTTAACCAATGCATTCTTGTGTTCTGTGTGTTTTCAGCTTTCTCTCGGCCTGAAAACGCCTTAATAGTCACGAATGCACCAAAACTTAGTTTGAACAAAAAAGATTGGAAAACTATTCACAAACCATGATACCATCATAAAACAGATAAATGTACTTTCCTGAGGTGCTGGTTTTAGGAAAACACTGTTAAACAATGCATTCTTGTGTTCTGTGCGTTTTCAGCTTTCTCTCGGCCTGAAAACGCCTTAATAGTCACGAATGCACCAAAACTTAGTTTGAACAAAAAAGATTGGAAAACTATTCACAAACCATGATACCATCATTAAAAGGATAAATGTACTTTCCTGAGGTGCTGGTTTTAGGAAAACACTGTTAACCAATGCATTCTTGTGTTCTGTGCGTTTTCAGCGTTCTCTCGGCCTGCAAACGCCTTAATAGTCAAGAAAGCACCAAAACTTAGTTTGAACAAAAAAGGTTGGAAAACTATTAATAAACCATGATACCATCATAAAACAGATACATTTACTTTCCTGGTGTGCTAGTTTTAGGTAAACACTGTTAACCAATGCATTCTTGTGTTCTGTGCGTTTTCAGCGTTCTCTCGGCCTGAAAACGCCTTAATAGTCATGAATGCACCAAAACTTAGTTTGAACAAAAATGGTTTGTAAACTATTCACAAACCGTGATACCATCATAAAAAAGATAAATGTACTTTCCTGAGGTGCTAGTTTAAGGAAAACACTGTTAACCAATGCATTCTTGTGTTCTGTGTGTTTTCAGCTTTCTCTCGGCCTGAAAACGCCTTAATAGTCACGAATGCACCAAAACTTAGTTTGAACAAAAAAGATTGGAAAACTATTCACAAACCATGATACCATCATAAAACAGATGAATGTAATTTCCTGAGGTGCTGGTTTTAGGAAAACACTGTTAAACAATGCATTCTTGTGTTCTGTGCGTTTTCAGCTTTCTCTCGGCCTGAAAACGCCTTAATAGTCACGAATGCACCAAAACTTAGTTTGAACAAAAAAGATTGGAAAACTATTCACAAACCATGATACCATCATAAAACAGATAAATGTACTTTCCTGAGGTGCTGGTTTTAGGAAAACACTGTTAAACAATGCATTCTTGTGTTCTGTGCGTTTTCAGCTTTCTCTCGGCCTGAAAACGCCTTAATAGTCACGAATGCACCAAAACTTAGTTTGAACAAAAAAGATTGGAAAACTATTCACAAACCATGATACCATCATAAAACAGATAAATGTACTTTCCTGAGGTGCTGGTTTTAGGAAAACACTGTTAACCAATGCATTCTTGTGTTCTGTTCGTTTTCAGCGTTCTCTCGGCCTGAAAACGCCTTAATGCACCAAAACTTAGTTTGAACAAAAAAGAGTGGAAAACTATTCACAAACCATGATACCATCATGAAAAGGATAAATGTACTTTCCTGAGGTGCTGGTTTTAGGAAAGCACTGTTAACCAATGCATTCTTGTGTTCTGTGCGTTTTCAGCTTTCTCTCGGCCTGAAAACGCCTTAATCGTCACGAATGCACCAAAACTTAGTTTGAACAAAAAAGATTGGAAAACTATTCACAAACCATGATACCATCATGAAAAGGATAAATGTACTTTCCTGAGGTGCTGGTTTTAGGAAAACACTGTTAACCAATGCATTCTTGTGTTCCTGTCAGGTCACCACCCTCAGGAGGCGTCGGTGTGTTGGCACCAACCAGCACTCGAGGGGGCCGGACGTCAGCACGGAGGTGAGAGCAGGGCCCAGCTGCGTCTCATCCACAATCACCCACCTGTTGCTGCCTTCCAATCAGGGGAGGTATTTAGGAGCGGCCCCGAAGCCTCTTCCCCGCCGGATTGTTAGTCTTGTTTGTGAGTCAGACCGACAACTCAGGTCAAAGAACAGCAAGAAGTCAGAGGCCGCTGTTCTAAAACTAACCAGTGTCCTGTCTTCCTCTTTTCACCCAGGCACCTGAACGGGCCGCATGGCCCACGCACCTCCCCGGGAATCCCGCTCACTGTTTTTCCCCCACCTCTGGAATCCGGGACCGCCGTCACCACCCCGTCACCTCCTAGTCCGGTGCCTCCTTTTCACGAATAAAATACATGGTGACTAACAAATCTGCGTTTGGGTCTTTTCCAGTGGAGGCAATACCTGACAGTTCCGTGCGTTTTCAGCTTTCTCTCGACCTGCAAACGCCTTAACAGTCAAGAATGCACCAAAACTTAGTTTGAACAAAAAAGATTGGAAAACTATTCACAAACCATGATACCATCATGAAAAGGATAAATGTAATTTCCTGAGGTGCTGGTTTTAGGAAAACACTGTTAACCAATGCATTCTTGTGTTCTGTGTGTTTTCAGCTTTCTCTCGGCCTGAAAACGCCTTAATAGTCACGAATGCACCAAAACTTAGTTTGAACAAAAAAGATTGGAAAACTATTCACAAACCATGATACCATCATAAAACAGATGAATGTAATTTCCTGAGGTGCTGGTTTTAGGAAAACACTGTTAAACAATGCATTCTTGTGTTCTGTGCGTTTTCAGCGTTCTCTCGGCCTGCAAACGCCTTAATAGTCATGAATGCACCAAAACTTAGTTTGAACAAAAAAGATTGGAAAACTATTCACAAACCATGATACCATCATTAAAAGGATAAATGTACTTTCCTGAGGTGCTGGTTTTAGGAAAACACTGTTAACCAATGCATTCTTGTGTTCTGTGCGTTTTCAGCGTTCTCTCGGCCTGCAAACGCCTTAATAGTCAAGAAAGCACCAAAACTTAGTTTGAACAAAAAAGGTTGGAAAACTATTAATAAACCATGATACCATCATAAAACAGATACATTTACACA
Organism: Gasterosteus aculeatus; assembly: GCF_964276395.1. Lineage (NCBI taxonomy): Eukaryota > Metazoa > Chordata > Actinopteri > Perciformes > Gasterosteidae > Gasterosteus > Gasterosteus aculeatus. The sequence goes on from NC_135705.1 coordinate 12,826,411, forward strand.
CTTTCCTGGTGTGCTAGTTTTAGGTAAACACTGTTAACCAATGCATTCTTGTGTTCTGTGCGTTTTCAGCGTTCTCTCGGCCTGAAAACGCCTTAATAGTCATGAATGCACCAAAACTTAGTTTGAACAAAAATGGTTTGTAAACTATTCACAAACCATGATACCATCATAAAACAGATAAATGTACTTTCCTGAGGTGCTGGTTTTAGGAAAACACTGTTAACCAATGCATTCTTGTGTTCTGTTCGTTTTCAGCGTTCTCGGCCTGAAAACGCCTTAATGCACCAAAACTTAGTTTGAACAAAAAAGATTGGAAAACTATTCACAAACCATGATACCATCATGAAAAGGATAAATGTACTTTCCTGAGGTGCTGGTTTTAGGAAAACACTGTTAACCAATGCATTCTTGTGTTCCGTGCGTTTTCAGCTTTCTCTCGACCTGCAAACGCCTTAACAGTCAAGAATGCACCAAAACTTAGTTTGAACAAAAAAGATTGGAAAACTATTCACAAACCATGATACCATCATGAAAAGGATAAATGTAATTTCCTGAGGTGCTGGTTTTAGGAAAACACTGTTAACCAATGCATTCTTGTGTTCTGTGCGTTTTCAGCGTTCTCTCGGCCTGCAAACGCCTTAATAGTCATGAATGCACCAAAACTTAGTTTGAACAAAAATGGTTTGTAAACTATTCACAAACCGTGATACCATCATAAAAAAGATAAATGTACTTTCCTGAGGTGCTAGTTTAAGGAAAACACTGTTAACCAATGCATTCTTGTGTTCTGTGTGTTTTCAGCTTTCTCTCGGCCTGAAAACGCCTTAATAGTCACGAATGCACCAAAACTTAGTTTGAACAAAAATGGTTTGTAAACTATTCACAAACCGTGATACCATCATAAAAAAGATAAATGTACTTTCCTGAGGTGCTGGTTTTAGGAAAACACTGTTAACCAATGCATTCTTGTGTTCTGTTCGTTTTCAGCGTTCTCTCGGCCTGAAAACGCCTTAATGCACCAAAACTTAGTTTGAACAAAAAAGATTGGAAAACTATTCACAAACCATGATACCATCATGAAAAGGATAAATGTACTTTCCTGAGGTGCTGGTTTTAGGAAAGCACTGTTAACCAATGCATTCTTGTGTTCTGTGCGTTTTCAGCTTTCTCTCGGCCTGAAAACGCCTTAATCGTCACGAATGCACCAAAACTTAGTTTGAACAAAAAAGATTGGAAAACTATTCACAAACCATGATACCATCATGAAAAGGATAAATGTACTTTCCTGAGGTGCTGGTTTTAGGAAAACACTGTTAACCAATGCATTCTTGTGTTCCGTGCGTTTTCAGCTTTCTCTCGACCTGCAAACGCCTTAACAGTCAAGAATGCACCAAAACTTAGTTTGAACAAAAAAGATTGGAAAACTATTCACAAACCATGATACCATCATGAAAAGGATAAATGTAATTTCCTGAGGTGCTGGTTTTAGGAAAACACTGTTAACCAATGCATTCTTGTGTTCTGTGCGTTTTCAGCGTTCTCTCGGCCTGCAAACGCCTTAATAGTCATGAATGCACCAAAACTTAGTTTGAACAAAAATGTTTTGTAAACTATTCACAAACCGTGATACCATCATAAAAAAGATAAATGTACTTTCCTGAGGTGCTAGTTTAAGGAAAACACTGTTAACCAATGCATTCTTGTGTTCTGTGTGTTTTCAGCTTTCTCTCGGCCTGAAAACGCCTTAATAGTCACGAATGCACCAAAACTTAGTTTGAACAAAAAAGATTGGAAAACTATTCACAAACCATGATACCATCATGAAAAGGATAAATGTACTTTCCTGAGGTGCTGGTTTTAGGAAAACACTGTTAACCAATGCATTCTTGTGTTCCGTGCGTTTTCAGCTTTCTCTCGACCTGCAAACGCCTTAACAGTCAAGAATGCACCAAAACTTAGTTTGAACAAAAAAGATTGGAAAACTATTCACAAACCATGATACCATCATGAAAAGGATAAATGTACTTTCCTGAGGTGCTGGTTTTAGGAAAACACTGTTAACGAATGCATTCTTGTGTTCTGTGCGTTTTCAGCGTTCTCTCGGCCTGCAAACGCCTTAATAGTCATGAATGCACCAAAACTTAGTTTGAACAAAAATGGTTTGTAAACTTTTCACAAACCATGATACCATCATAAAAAAGATAAATGTACTTTCCTGAGGTGCTAGTTTAAGGAAAACACTGTTAACCAATGCATTCTTGTGTTCTGTGTGTTTTCAATTTTCTCTCGCCCTGAAAACGCCTTAATAGTCACGAATGCACCAAAACTTAGTTTGAACAAAAAAGATTGGGAAACTATTCACAAACCATGATACCATCATAAAACAGATGAATGTAATTTCCTGAGGTGCTGGTTTTAGGAAAACACTGTTAAACAATGCATTCTTGTGTTCTGTGCGTTTTCAGCTTTCTCTCGGCCTGAAAACGCCTTAATAGTCACGAATGCACCAAAACTTAGTTTGAACAAAAAAGATTGGAAAACTATTCACAAACCATGATACCATCATGAAAAGGATAAATGTACTTTCCTGAGGTGCTGGTTTTAGGAAAACACTGTTAACCAATGCATTCTTGTGTTCTGTGCGTTTTCAGCGTTCTCTCGGCCTGAAAACGCCTTAATAGTCAAGAAAGCACCAAAACTTAGTTTGAACAAAAAAGGTTGGAAAACTATTAATAAACCATGATACCATCATAAAACAGATAAATTTACTTTCCTGATGTGCTGGTTTTAGGTAAACACTGTTAACCAATGCATTCTTGTGTTCTGTGTGTTTTCAGCGTTCTCTCGGCCTGAAAACGCCTTAATAGTCATGAATGCACCAAAACTTAGTTTGAACAAAAATGGTTTGTAAACTATTCACAAACCATGATACCATCATAGAACAGATAAATTTACTTTCCTGATGTGCTAGTTTTAGGTAAACACTGTTAACCAATGCTTTCTTGTGTTCTGTGCGTTTTCAGCTTTCTCTCGGCCTGAAAACGCCTTAATAGTCACGAATGCACCAAAACTTAGTTTGAACAAAAAAGATTGGAAAACTATTCACAAACCATGATACCATCATTAAAAGGATAAATGTACTTTCCTGAGGTGCTGGTTTTAGGAAAACACTGTTAACCAATGCATTCTTGTGTTCTGTGCGTTTTCAGCGTTCTCTCGGCCTGCAAACGCCTTAATAGTCAAGAAAGCACCAAAACTTAGTTTGAACAAAAAAGGTTGGAAAACTATTAATAAACCATGATACCATCATAAAACAGATAAATTTACTTTCCTGATGTGCTAGTTTTAGGTAAACACTGTTAACCAATGCATTCTTGTGTTCTGTGCGTTTTCAGCGTTCTCTCGGCCTGAAAACGCCTTAATAGTCATGAATGCACCAAAACTTAGTTTGAACAAAAATGGTTTGTAAACTATTCACAAACCATGATACCATCATAAAACAGATAAATTTACTTTCCTGATGTGCTAGTTTTAGGTAAACACTGTTAACCAATGCATTCTTGTGTTCTGTGCATTTCAGCTTTCTCTCGGCCTGCAAACGCCTTAATAGTCAAGAAAGCACCAAAACTTAGTTTGAACAAAAAAGGTTGGAAAACTATTAATAAACCATGATACCATCATAAAACAGATAAATTTACTTTCCTGATGTGCTAGTTTTAGGTAAACACTGTTAACCAATGCATTCTTGTGTTCTGTGCGTTTTCAGCGTTCTCTCGGCCTGAAAACGCCTTAATGCACCAAAACTTAGTTTGAACAAAAAAGATTGGAAAACTATTCACAAACCATGATACCATCATGAAAAGGATAAATGTAATTTCCTGAGGTGCTGGTTTTAGGAAAACACTGTTAACCAATGCATTCTTGTGTTCTGTGCGTTTTCAGCGTTCTCTCGGCCTGCAAACGCCTTAATAGTCATGAATGCACCAAAACTTAGTTTGAACAAAAATGGTTTGTAAACTATTCACAAACCATGATACCATCATAAAAAAGATAAATGTACTTTCCTGAGGTGCTAGTTTAAGGAAAACACTGTTAACCAATGCATTCTTGTGTTCTGTGTGTTTTCAGCTTTCTCTCGCCCTGAAAACGCCTTAATAGTCACGAATGCACCAAAACTTAGTTTGAACAAAAAAGATTGGAAAACTATTCACAAACCATGATACCATCATAAAACAGATGAATGTAATTTCCTGAGGTGCTGGTTTTAGGAAAACACTGTTAAACAATGCATTCTTGTGTTCTGTGCGTTTTCAGCTTTCTCTCGGCCTGAAAACGCCTTAATAGTCACGAATGCACCAAAACTTAGTTTGAACAAAAAAGATTGGAAAACTATTCACAAACCATGATACCATCATGAAAAGGATAAATGTACTTTCCTGAGGTGCTGGTTTTAGGAAAACACTGTTAACCAATGCATTCTTGTGTTCTGTGCGTTTTCAGCGTTCTCTCGGCCTGAAAACGCCTTAATAGTCAAGAAAGCACCAAAACTTAGTTTGAACAAAAAAGGTTGGAAAACTATTAATAAACCATGATACCATCATAAAACAGATAAATTTACTTTCCTGATGTGCTGGTTTTAGGTAAACACTGTTAACCAATGCATTCTTGTGTTCTGTGTGTTTTCAGCGTTCTCTCGGCCTGAAAACGCCTTAATAGTCATGAATGCACCAAAACTTAGTTTGAACAAAAATGGTTTGTAAACTATTCACAAACCATGATACCATCATAAAACAGATGAATGTAATTTCCTGAGGTGCTGGTTTTAGGAAAACACTGTTAACCAATGCATTCTTGTGTTCTGTGCGTTTTCAGCGTTCTCTCGGCCTGAAAACGCCTTAATAGTCAAGAAAGCACCAAAACTTAGTTTGAACAAAAAAGGTTGGAAAACTATTAATAAACCATGATACCATCATAAAACAGATAAATTTACTTTCCTGATGTGCTGGTTTTAGGTAAACACTGTTAACCAATGCATTCTTGTGTTCTGTGTGTTTTCAGCGTTCTCTCGGCCTGAAAACGCCTTAATAGTCATGAATGCACCAAAACTTAGTTTGAACAAAAATGGTTTGTAAACTATTCACAAACCATGATACCATCATAGAACAGATAAATTTACTTTCCTGATGTGCTAGTTTTAGGTAAACACTGTTAACCAATGCATTCTTGTGTTCTGTGCGTTTTCAGCTTTCTCTCGGCCTGAAAACGCCTTAATAGTCACGAATGCACCAAAACTTAGTTTGAACAAAAAAGATTGGAAAACTATTCACAAACCATGATACCATCATTAAAAGGATAAATGTACTTTCCTGAGGTGCTGGTTTTAGGAAAACACTGTTAACCAATGCATTCTTGTGTTCTGTGCGTTTTCAGCGTTCTCTCGGCCTGCAAACGCCTTAATAGTCAAGAAAGCACCAAAACTTAGTTTGAACAAAAAAGGTTGGAAAACTATTAATAAACCATGATACCATCATAAAACAGATACATTTACTTTCCTGATGTGCTAGTTTTAGGTAAACACTGTTAACCAATGCATTCTTGTGTTCTGTGCGTTTTCAGCGTTCTCTCGGCCTGAAAACGCCTTAATAGTCATGAATGCACCAAAACTTAGTTTGAACAAAAATGGTTTGTAAACTATTCACAAACCATGATACCATCATAAAACAGATAAATGTACTTTCCTGAGGTGCTGGTTTTAGGAAAACACTGTTAACCAATGCATTCTTGTGTTCCGTGCGTTTTCAGCTTTCTCTCGACCTGCAAACGCCTTAACAGTCAAGAATGCACCAAAACTTAGTTTGAACAAAAAAGATTGGAAAACTATTCACAAACCATGATACCATCATGAAAAGGATAAATGTACTTTCCTGAGGTGCTGGTTTTAGGAAAACACTGTTAACCAATGCATTCTTGTGTTCTGTGCGTTTTCAGCGTTCTCTCGGCCTGCAAACGCCTTAATAGTCATGAATGCACCAAAACTTAGTTTGAACAAAAATGGTTTGTAAACTATTCACAAACCATGATACCATCATAAAAAAGATAAATGTACTTTCCTGAGGTGCTAGTTTAAGGAAAACACTGTTAACCAATGCATTCTTGTGTTCTGTGTGTTTTCAATTTTCTCTCGCCCTGAAAACGCCTTAATAGTCACGAATGCACCAAAACTTAGTTTGAACAAAAAAGATTGGGAAACTATTCACAAACCATGATACCATCATAAAACAGATGAATGTAATTTCCTGAGGTGCTGGTTTTAGGAAAACACTGTTAAACAATGCATTCTTGTGTTCTGTGCGTTTTCAGCTTTCTCTCGGCCTGCAAACGCCTTAATAGTCACGAATGCACCAAAACTTAGTTTGAACAAAAATGGTTGGTAAACTATTCACAAACCATGATACCATCATGAAAAGGATAAATGTACTTTCCTGAGGTGCTGGTTTTAGGAAAACACTGTTAACCAATGCATTCTTGTGTTCTGTGTGTTTTCAGCTTTCTCTCGCCCTGAAAAGGCCTTAATAGTCACGAATGCACCAAAACTTAGTTTGAACAAAAAAGATTGGAAAACTATTCACAAACCATGATACCATCCTAAAACAGATGAATGTACTTTCCTGAGGTGCTGGTTTTAGGAAAACACTGTTAAACAATGCATTCTTGTGTTCTGTGCGTTTTCAGCTTTCTCTTGGCCTGAAAACGCCTTAATAGTCACGGATGCACCAAAACTTAGTTTGAACAAAAAAGATTGGAAAACTATTCACAAACCATGATACCATCATAAAACAGATACATTTACTTTCCTGATGTGCTAGTTTTAGGAAAACACTGTTAACCAATGCGTTCTTGTGTTCTGTGCGTTTTCAGCTTTCTCTCGGCCTGAAAACGCCTTAATAGTCACGAATGCACCAAAACTTAGTTTGAACAAAAAAGATTGGAAAACTATTCACAAACCATGATACCATCATAAAACAGATAAATGTACTTTCCTGAGGTGCTGGTTTTAGGAAAACACTGTTAAACAATGCATTCTTGTGTTCTGTGCGTTTTCAGCCTTCTCTCGGCCTGCAAACGCCTTAATAGTCACGAATGCACCAAAACTTAGTTTGAACAAAAAAGATTGGAAAACTATTCACAAACCATGATACCATCATTAAAAGGATAAATGTACTTTCCTGAGGTGCTGGTTTTAGGAAAACACTGTTAACCAATGCATTCTTGTGTTCTGTGCGTTTTCAGCGTTCTCTCGGCCTGCAAACGCCTTAATAGTCAAGAAAGCACCAAAACTTAGTTTGAACAAAAAAGGTTGGAAAACTATTAATAAACCATGATACCATCATAAAACAGATAAATTTACTTTCCTGATGTGCTAGTTTTAGGTAAACACTGTTAACCAATGCATTCTTGTGTTCTGTGCGTTTTCAGCGTTCTCTCGGCCTGAAAACGCCTTAATAGTCATGAATGCACCAAAACTTAGTTTGAACAAAAATGGTTTGTAAACTATTCACAAACCATGATACCATCATAAAACAGATAAATTTACTTTCCTGATGTGCTAGTTTTAGGTAAACACTGTTAACCAATGCATTCTTGTGTTCTGTGCGTTTTCAGCTTTCTCTCGGCCTGCAAACGCCTTAATAGTCAAGAAAGCACCAAAACTTAGTTTGAACAAAAAAGGTTGGAAAACTATTAATAAACCATGATACCATCATAAAACAGATAAATTTACTTTCCTGATGTGCTAGTTTTAGGTAAACACTGTTAACCAATGCATTCTTGTGTTCTGTGCGTTTTCAGCGTTCTCTCGGCCTGAAAACGCCTTAATGCACCAAAACTTAGTTTGAACAAAAAAGATTGGAAAACTATTCACAAACCATGATACCATCATGAAAAGGATAAATGTAATTTCCTGAGGTGCTGGTTTTAGGAAAACACTGTTAACCAATGCATTCTTGTGTTCTGTGCGTTTTCAGCGTTCTCTCGGCCTGCAAACGCCTTAATAGTCATGAATGCACCAAAACTTAGTTTGAACAAAAATGGTTTGTAAACTATTCACAAACCGTGATACCATCATAAAAAAGATAAATGTACTTTCCTGAGGTGCTAGTTTAAGGAAAACACTGTTAACCAATGCATTCTTGTGTTCTGTGTGTGTTCAGCTTTCTCTCGGCCTGAAAACGCCTTAATAGTCACGAATGCACCAAAACTTAGTTTGAACAAAAAAGATTGGAAAACTATTCACAAACCATGATACCATCATAAAACAGATGAATGTAATTTCCTGAGGTGCTGGTTTTAGGAAAACACTGTTAAACAATGCATTCTTGTGTTCTGTGCGTTTTCAGCGTTCTCTCGGCCTGCAAACGCCTTAATAGTCATGAATGCACCAAAACTTAGTTTGAACAAAAAAGGTTGGAAAACTATTAACAAACCATGTTACCATCATAAAAAAGATAAATGTACTTTCCTGAGGTGCTGGTTTTAGGAAAACACTGTTAACCAATGCATTCTTGTGTTCTGTGCGTTTTCAGCGTTCTCTCGGCCTGAAAACGCCTTAACAGTCACGAATGCACCAAAACTTAGTTTGAACAAAAAAGATTGGAAAACTATTCACAAACCATGATACCATCATGAAAAGGATAAATGTACTTTCCTGAGGTTCTAGTTTTAGGAAAGCACTGTTAACCAATGCATTCTTGTGTTCTGTGCGTTTTCAGCGTTCTCTCGGCCTGAAAACGCCTTAATAGTCAAGAAAGCACCAAAACTTAGTTTGAACAAAAAAGGTTGGAAAACTATTAATAAACCATGATACCATCATAAAACAGATAAATTTACTTTCCTGATGTGCTGGTTTTAGGTAAACACTGTTAACCAATGCATTCTTGTGTTCTGTGTGTTTTCAGCGTTCTCTCGGCCTGAAAACGCCTTAATAGTCATGAATGCACCAAAACTTAGTTTGAACAAAAATGGTTTGTAAACTATTCACAAACCATGATACCATCATAAAACAGATGAATGTAATTTCCTGAGGTGCTGGTTTTAGGAAAACACTGTTAACCAATGCATTCTTGTGTTCTGTGCGTTTTCAGCGTTCTCTCGGCCTGAAAACGCCTTAATAGTCAAGAAAGCACCAAAACTTAGTTTGAACAAAAAAGGTTGGAAAACTATTAATAAACCATGATACCATCATAAAACAGATAAATTTACTTTCCTGATGTGCTGGTTTTAGGTAAACACTGTTAACCAATGCATTCTTGTGTTCTGTGTGTTTTCAGCGTTCTCTCGGCCTGAAAACGCCTTAATAGTCATGAATGCACCAAAACTTAGTTTGAACAAAAATGGTTTGTAAACTATTCACAAACCATGATACCATCATAGAACAGATAAATTTACTTTCCTGATGTGCTAGTTTTAGGTAAACACTGTTAACCAATGCATTCTTGTGTTCTGTGCGTTTTCAGCTTTCTCTCGGCCTGAAAACGCCTTAATAGTCACGAATGCACCAAAACTTAGTTTGAACAAAAAAGATTGGAAAACTATTCACAAACCATGATACCATCATTAAAAGGATAAATGTACTTTCCTGAGGTGCTGGTTTTAGGAAAACACTGTTAACCAATGCATTCTTGTGTTCTGTGCGTTTTCAGCGTTCTCTCGGCCTGCAAACGCCTTAATAGTCAAGAAAGCACCAAAACTTAGTTTGAACAAAAAAGGTTGGAAAACTATTAATAAACCATGATACCATCATAAAACAGATACATTTACTTTCCTGATGTGCTAGTTTTAGGTAAACACTGTTAACCAATGCATTCTTGTGTTCTGTGCGTTTTCAGCGTTCTCTCGGCCTGAAAACGCCTTAATAGTCATGAATGCACCAAAACTTAGTTTGAACAAAAATGGTTTGTAAACTATTCACAAACCATGATACCATCATAAAACAGATAAATGTACTTTCCTGAGGTGCTGGTTTTAGGAAAACACTGTTAACCAATGCATTCTTGTGTTCCGTGCGTTTTCAGCTTTCTCTCGACCTGCAAACGCCTTAACAGTCAAGAATGCACCAAAACTTAGTTTGAACAAAAAAGATTGGAAAACTATTCACAAACCATGATACCATCATGAAAAGGATAAATGTACTTTCCTGAGGTGCTGGTTTTAGGAAAACACTGTTAACCAATGCATTCTTGTGTTCTGTGCGTTTTCAGCGTTCTCTCGGCCTGCAAACGCCTTAATAGTCATGAATGCACCAAAACTTAGTTTGAACAAAAATGGTTTGTAAACTATTCACAAACCATGATACCATCATAAAAAAGATAAATGTACTTTCCTGAGGTGCTAGTTTAAGGAAAACACTGTTAACCAATGCATTCTTGTGTTCTGTGTGTTTTCAATTTTCTCTCGCCCTGAAAACGCCTTAATAGTCACGAATGCACCAAAACTTAGTTTGAACAAAAAAGATTGGGAAACTATTCACAAACCATGATACCATCATAAAACAGATGAATGTAATTTCCTGAGGTGCTGGTTTTAGGAAAACACTGTTAAACAATGCATTCTTGTGTTCTGTGCGTTTTCAGCTTTCTCTCGGCCTGCAAACGCCTTAATAGTCACGAATGCACCAAAACTTAGTTTGAACAAAAATGGTTGGTAAACTATTCACAAACCATGATACCATCATGAAAAGGATAAATGTACTTTCCTGAGGTGCTGGTTTTAGGAAAACACTGTTAACCAATGCATTCTTGTGTTCTGTGTGTTTTCAGCTTTCTCTCGCCCTGAAAAGGCCTTAATAGTCACGAATGCACCAAAACTTAGTTTGAACAAAAAAGATTGGAAAACTATTCACAAACCATGATACCATCATAAAACAGATGAATGTACTTTCCTGAGGTGCTGGTTTTAGGAAAACACTGTTAAACAATGCATTCTTGTGTTCTGTGCGTTTTCAGCTTTCTCTTGGCCTGAAAACGCCTTAATAGTCACGGATGCACCAAAACTTAGTTTGAACAAAAAAGATTGGAAAACTATTCACAAACCATGATACCATCATAAAACAGATAAATGTACTTTCCTGAGGTGCTGGTTTTAGGAAAACACTGTTAAACAATGCATTCTTGTGTTCTGTGCGTTTTCAGCCTTCTCTCGGCCTGCAAACGCCTTAATAGTCACGAATGCACCAAAACTTAGTTTGAACAAAAAAGATTGGAAAACTATTCACAAACCATGATACCATCATTAAAAGGATAAATGTACTTTCCTGAGGTGCTGGTTTTAGGAAAACACTGTTAACCAATGCATTCTTGTGTTCTGTGCGTTTTCAGCGTTCTCTCGGCCTGCAAACGCCTTAATAGTCAAGTGTCAGGATTCCACCCTCATCCCGTTCAACATCGCCTCCCACTCAATTCCATTCTCCTCCCTCTCATTCAATCACCCGGTCACCTGACTACTAATCACCTTCACCTGAGCCTAATCACCAGCACTCCTTTATAACCCAACATGCATCACTCACCCGTTGTCTGATCTCGTCATTCCATGACTACAGACTCTTCGAGCTCACTTCCGTGTCTTCCCAGATACCCTCCTGAGCTTCCTGAAACTCCATGCGTCATCATCAGCTGTTCACCACCTCCATCGGCGTCTTCATCCGTCGCAGAGCAAGCAGGACTCCTCGCCTTTCAGCTAAGATTCTCCATTCACCCCGTGTCTTACAACCTACTTTCCTCTCGACGTCTGCAACAATAAAGCTGCATTTGAAACTCACCCCTCTGTTCCGTGTTTCAATACCTGACAGAAGATCAGACCGCAATATGCAACGCTCTACGGATGCACGAGAGGATCCACCGCTACCAATTCCCCCGGCTTCAGCTCCTCTGGCAGCGGAGTCCCTCCCGCGTACACCCGCAGCTTTGTTCTCTGCCTCTTCGAGTCCCATGGCCCGGCCCGCGCCCTACTCCGGTGAGGCGGAGGATTGCAGTGGGTTTCTCTTACAAACATCTCTATACTTCACCATGAATGAACATCAATTCAGTGGCGATCCTGCTCGGGTGGCCTTCCTCATATCACTGTTGTCCGGCCCCGCTCTTCAATGGGCTCAAGCCTTGTGGCAATCCGATTCTCCGGTAATTAAATCTCTCCCTGATTTTCTCCGTCACTTTAAAGAGGTGTTTGGCCAAACAGTGGCTTCATTATCTGTTCACGATCAATTGTTCCAACTTCAACAAGGGAATTCTTCCGTGAACGCCTACGCTCTTCGCTTCCGCACCCTCGCCGCAGCTAGTGGATGGAACGAGCCCGCGTTAATCACCGCATTCCGCCAGGGGTTAAACCCGACGGTTCGTCAGCTGATTGTGGTGTATGATGATGTCATGGGCATCGAAAATCTCATCCAGAAAACCATTCGAGTTGCACAACTACTCACTGCTTGCGATCGGCCCACACACATGAGACCTTCCCCGCTGCCGGCAACAGACTCCTCCCCGGCCTCTCCTCCGGCTCCAATTCCTATGGAAGTCGACGCCTCTCATCTCTCCCCTTCTGAGCGCCTTCGACGAATGCAACAACATCTATGTCTATACTGTGCTTCTGACCAGCATATGCTCAGCAACTGCCCCGTTCGACCTCCGCGCCTAGCAGTGAGTTCAATTACTGTAGCCCCTCCAGTAGAACATCTAGTGAAAACACGAGTACATCTCCTAACCCATAAACTGTGTTTTCCAGCGCAAGCCCTCATCGATTCAGGCTCCGCGGGGAACTTCATCTCCTTCACCTGCCTTCAGAAGATGAATCTCAGCAGAAAACGACTAGATCACGATCTCTCTATTAACACCATCCAAGGCAAACCGCTAGGCCGAGGTCGTATCCGTTACTGCTCCCCCGTAATCACTCTTCAACTAGGATGTCTGCATTCCGAGAAAATTTCCTTTATGGTGCTGGAGGAGTCTACCGCTGAACTCATCCTGGGACGACCCTGGTTGATCCAACATCAACCCGTACTCTGCTGGAAAACCGGCGAAATCCTCCGATGGGGTAATGACTGTCACCACTCCTGTTTGAAGTCTGTTAAGAAAATCTCTTCTTCCTCTTCCTCGCCAGACGACTCCGAGGCCGCGGTTCCTGTGTTATCTGCAGTTGAAACCGGCTCCCAGTCCCACGTCCAATGTGAAATTCCAGTGGAGTACCGGACGTTCCAGGACGTCTTCAGTAAAGCACTGGCAACCAAGTTACCACCTCATCGGCCAGGGGACTGTGCAATTGACCTGCTACCCGGAGCTACACTTCCTAAGGGCCGAATATATCCTTTGTCCATCCCGGAACAAGGGGCCATGGAGGAGTATGTGGCAGAGGCATTACAGCAAGAGTTCATACGTCCATCCATCTCCCCGGCCGCCTCAAGCTTTTTCTTCGTGGCTAAGAAGGACGGGGGCTTGCGGCCCTGCATTGACTATCGTCACCTGAATTCACAAACCATCAAATTCCGCTATCCCCTTCCTCTGGTCCCTGCCGCTCTGGAACAGCTACGTGGCGCCCGCCTCTTTTCCAAGCTAGACTTGAGAAGTGCCTACAATCTGATACGAATCCGTCATGGCGATGAATGGAAGACTGCCTTCGTGACCCCCTCAGGCCACTACGAGTATCAGGTAATGCCGTTCGGCTTATCCAACGCTCCTGCTGTCTTCCAGAGCTACATGAACGAAGTTCTCCGGCCCTTCCTCAACCGGTTTGTCATTGTGTACATCGACGACATACTAATCTATTCTTCTTCCAGATCTGAGCATCATAATCATGTCCTTCAAGTACTACAAAAGCTACGAGAACACCAACTATACCTCAAATTGGAGAAGTGCGAGTTCCACACTTCAACCGTCCAGTTCCTGGGATACATCATCAGCCAAGAGGGAATCCAAATGGACCCGAGGAAGGTAGACGCCATTCAGGACTGGCCCATGCCAGCCACCATTAAAGAACTCCAGCGCTTCCTAGGATTTGCAAATTTCTACAGACGTTTCATCCAAAACTACAGTCACCTCAGCTCTCCCCTCACATCTGCTCTGAAGGGCCGGCCCAAGTCCCTGTCCTTGACACCCGCAGCCATGGAAGCATTCCAACAACTAAAGGACTCTTTCTCCTCTGCACCTGTTTTAGCTCATCCCAACCCAGAACTTCCGTTCATCGTGGAAGTTGATGCTTCATCTACTGGTGTAGGAGCAGTACTGTCTCAGCGGCAGGGCGAACCCCCCATACTCCATCCATGCGCCTTCTTCTCCAGGAAACTTGCCCCGGCGGAGCAGAATTATGATATTGGAAACCGTGAGCTACTCGCCATCAAGCTAGCCCTTGAGGAATGGAGACACTGGCTGGAGGGAGCTAATCACCAGTTTGAGGTAATTACTGACCACAGAAACCTTGAATACCTTCGTGAAACTAAAAGACTGAATCCAAGACAAGCCCGCTGGGCTCTCTTCTTCACCCGCTTCGACTTCATGGTATCATATCGCCCTGGAAGTAAGAATTGCAGGGCAGATGCCCTCTCCCGAATCCATCATGCTTCCTCGGACGAGGCCGAACCGGTTCCTATCCTCCCTCCAGCTCTCTTCATTAGTCCGATCATCTGGGACCTTGACGACCAGATCAATCAGGAAAACCTTCTCCATCCTGCTCCGCCGGGAGGGCCAGACGGGAGCAAATTCGTCCCTGAACACCTGAGAACCCCCCTTCTGGACTCGGTCCACTCTGTTCCGGGCACTGGACATCCGGGTAGCAAGCGGACCCTCTCACTCCTCCGTCAACGGTACTGGTGGCCCACCATCTCGGAGGACGTCGCAAGGTTCGTCAAAGGATGTTCAGTCTGTGCCATCGTCAATACCCCGAGGAGACTGCCTGAGGGAAAATTATTGCCTCTACCGATTCCGCGTCGTCCATGGTCCCACATCGGAATCGACTTCATGACCGACCTTCCTCCTTCTGATGGTTTCACGTGTGTACTAGTAGTGGTGGATCGTTTCTCAAAGGGCTGCAAGTTAATCCCGCTAGCTGGCCTCCCTACTGCACTCGTGACCGCAGAAGCCCTCTTCCATAATGTCTTCCGGAACTTCGGAATTCCAGAAGACATAGTCTCGGACAGGGGACCCCAGTTCATCTCCAGAGTCTGGCGTGCCTTCTTCCGGCGCCTCGGGGTAACTGTCAGCCTTTCATCAGGATACCATCCACAGACTAATGGCCAAACTGAACGCAAGATCCAAGAGATTGGTCGATATCTGCGGACCTACTGCCACCAGTACCAGGACAGCTGGAACCAATACCTCCCCTGGGCGGAATATGCCCAAAATTCCCTGCGACAGTCCACCACCGGGCTCACCCCATTTCAATGCATACTAGGATACCAGCCGCCTCTCTTCCCCTGGTCGGGTGAGCCCTCGGAGGTTCCAGCTGTCGACTTCTGGTTCCATCAGAGCGAGGGGGTATGGGACTCGGCTCACGTTCAACTCCAACAGGCAGTCAGAAGGCACAAAACACAAGCTGACCGTCGAAGACTAAAAACTCCTATTTATCAACCAGGACAGAAGGTTTGGCTCTCTACTAGAAATATTCGACTCAGACTGCCCTGTCGTAAGCTGAATCCTCGGTTCATTGGACCATTCCCCATCGAGAGGCAGTTGAACGAAGTCACCTACAGACTCAAGCTACCCCGACAGTATCGTATATCTCCCTCATTTCATGTTTCGCTGTTAAAACCCTTCATTGAACCGGTCTCCCCTTGTCCCTCAGATGACCCCTCGGTGGATGTACCTCCTCCTCCGGTGCCTGTGGAGGATGAACCCATCTATGGGATCCGGACCATCTTGGACTCTCGGCGGCGAGGTCCCCGACTGGAGTACCTCATCGACTGGGAGGATTACGGACCTGAGGAACGATGCTGGGTACTTCGTGATGACGTCCTAGATCCGACGCTCCTCTCTCTGTTTCACGAGGAACATCCGGATCGTCCTGCACCCAGAGGTCGGGGTAGACCTCGTCGCCGACAACATCCTTCGCAGGCGTCAAGAGCCGCCTCGGGAGGAGGGGGTACTGTCAGGATTCCACCCTCATCCCGTTCAACATCGCCTCCCACTCAATTCCATTCTCCTCCCTCTCATTCAATCACCCGGTCACCTGACTACTAATCACCTTCACCTGAGCCTAATCACCAGCACTCCTTTATAACCCAACATGCATCACTCACCCGTTGTCTGATCTCGTCATTCCATGACTACAGACTCTTCGAGCTCACTTCCGTGTCTTCCCAGATACCCTCCTGAGCTTCCTGAAACTCCATGCGTCATCATCAGCTGTTCACCACCTCCATCGGCGTCTTCATCCGTCGCAGAGCAAGCAGGACTCCTCGCCTTTCAGCTAAGATTCTCCATTCACCCCGTGTCTTACAACCTACTTTCCTCTCGACGTCTGCAACAATAAAGCTGCATTTGAAACTCACCCCTCTGTTCCGTGTTTCAATACCTGACATCAAGAAAGCACCAAAACTTAGTTTGAACAAAAAAGGTTGGAAAACTATTAATAAACCATGATACCATCATAAAACAGATAAATTTACTTTCCTGATGTGCTAGTTTTAGGTAAACACTGTTAACCAATGCATTCTTGTGTTCTGTGCGTTTTCAGCGTTCTCTCGGCCTGAAAACGCCTTAATAGTCATGAATGCACCAAAACTTAGTTTGAACAAAAATGGTTTGTAAACTATTCACAAACCATGATACCATCATAAAACAGATAAATTTACTTTCCTGATGTGCTAGTTTTAGGTAAACACTGTTAACCAATGCATTCTTGTGTTCTGTGCGTTTTCAGCTTTCTCTCGGCCTGCAAACGCCTTAATAGTCAAGAAAGCACCAAAACTTAGTTTGAACAAAAAAGGTTGGAAAACTATTAATAAACCATGATACCATCATAAAACAGATAAATTTACTTTCCTGATGTGCTAGTTTTAGGTAAACACTGTTAACCAATGCATTCTTGTGTTCTGTGCGTTTTCAGCGTTCTCTCGGCCTGAAAACGCCTTAATGCACCAAAACTTAGTTTGAACAAAAAAGATTGGAAAACTATTCACAAACCATGATACCATCATAAAACAGATGAATGTAATTTCCTGAGGTGCTGGTTTTAGGAAAACACTGTTAACCAATGCATTCTTGTGTTCTGTGCGTTTTCAGCGTTCTCTCGGCCTGCAAACGCCTTAATAGTCATGAATGCACCAAAACTTAGTTTGAACAAAAATGGTTTGTAAACTATTCACAAACCGTGATACCATCATAAAAAAGATAAATGTACTTTCCTGAGGTGCTAGTTTAAGGAAAACACTGTTAACCAATGCATTCTTGTGTTCTGTGTGTGTTCAGCTTTCTCTCGGCCTGAAAACGCCTTAATAGTCACGAATGCACCAAAACTTAGTTTGAACAAAAAAGATTGGAAAACTATTCACAAACCATGATACCATCATAAAACAGATGAATGTAATTTCCTGAGGTGCTGGTTTTAGGAAAACACTGTTAAACAATGCATTCTTGTGTTCTGTGCGTTTTCAGCGTTCTCTCGGCCTGCAAACGCCTTAATAGTCATGAATGCACCAAAACTTAGTTTGAACAAAAAAGGTTGGAAAACTATTAACAAACCATGTTACCATCATAAAAAAGATAAATGTACTTTCCTGAGGTGCTGGTTTTAGGAAAACACTGTTAACCAATGCATTCTTGTGTTCTGTGCGTTTTCAGCGTTCTCTCGGCCTGAAAACGCCTTAACAGTCACGAATGCACCAAAACTTAGTTTGAACAAAAAAGATTGGAAAACTATTCACAAACCATGATACCATCATGAAAAGGATAAATGTACTTTCCTGAGGTTCTAGTTTTAGGAAAGCACTGTTAACCAATGCATTCTTGTGTTCTGTGCGTTTTCAGCGTCCTCTCGGCCTGAAAACGCCTTAACAGTCACGAATGCACCAAAACTTAGTTTGAACAAAAAAGATTGGAAAACTATTCACAAACCATGATACCATCATAAAACAGATAAATTTACTTTCCTGATGTGCTAGTTTTAGGTAAACACTGTTAACCAATGCATTCTTGTGTTCTGTGCGTTTTCAGCTTTCTCTCGGCCTGAAAACGCCTTAATAGTCACGAATGCACCAAAACTTAGTTTGAACAAAAAAGATTGGAAAACTATTCACAAACCATGATACCATCATGAAAAGGATAAATGTACTTTCCTGAGGTGCTGGTTTTAGGAAAACACTGTTAACCAATGCATTCTTGTGTTCTGTGCGTTTTCAGCGTTCTCTCGGCCTGAAAACGCCTTAATAGTCAAGAAAGCACCAAAACTTAGTTTGAACAAAAAAGGTTGGAAAACTATTAATAAACCATGATACCATCATAAAACAGATAAATTTACTTTCCTGATGTGCTGGTTTTAGGTAAACACTGTTAACCAATGCATTCTTGTGTTCTGTGTGTTTTCAGCGTTCTCTCGGCCTGAAAACGCCTTAATAGTCATGAATGCACCAAAACTTAGTTTGAACAAAAATGGTTTGTAAACTATTCACAAACCATGATACCATCATAGAACAGATAAATTTACTTTCCTGATGTGCTAGTTTTAGGTAAACACTGTTAAGCAATGCATTCTTGTGTTCTGTGCGTTTTCAGCTTTCTCTCGGCCTGAAAACGCCTTAATAGTCACGAATGCACCAAAACTTAGTTTGAACAAAAAAGATTGGAAAACTATTCACAAACCATGATACCATCATAAAACAGATAAATGTACTTTCCTGAGGTGCTGGTTTTAGGAAAACACTGTTAAACAATGCATTCTTGTGTTCTGTGCGTTTTCAGCTTTCTCTCGGCCTGAAAACGCCTTAATAGTCACGAATGCACCAAAACTTAGTTTGAACAAAAATGGTTGGTAAACTATTCACAAACCATGATACCATCATGAAAAGGATAAATGTACTTTCCTGAGGTGCTGGTTTTAGGAAAACACTGTTAACCAATGCATTCTTGTGTTCTGTGTGTTTTCAGCGTTCTCTCGGCCTGAAAACGCCTTAATAGTCATGAATGCACCAAAACTTAGTTTGAACAAAAATGGTTTGTAAACTATTCACAAACCATGATACCATCATAGAACAGATAAATTTACTTTCCTGATGTGCTAGTTTTAGGTAAACACTGTTAAGCAATGCATTCTTGTGTTCTGTGCGTTTTCAGCTTTCTCTCGGCCTGAAAACGCCTTAATAGTCACGAATGCACCAAAACTTAGTTTGAACAAAAAAGATTGGAAAACTATTCACAAACCATGATACCATCATGAAAAGGATAAATGTACTTTCCTGAGGTGCTGGTTTTAGGAAAACACTGTTAACCAATGCATTCTTGTGTTCTGTGTGTTTTCAGCTTTCTCTCGCCCTGAAAAGGCCTTAATAGTCACGAATGCACCAAAACTTAGTTTGAACAAAAACGATTGGAAAACTATTCACAAACCATGATACCATCATAAAACAGATGAATGTACTTTCCTGAGGTGCTGGTTTTAGGAAAACACTGTTAAACAATGCATTCTTGTGTTCTGTGCGTTTTCAGCTTTCTCTTGGCCTGAAAACGCCTTAATAGTCACGAATGCACCAAAACTTAGTTTGAACAAAAAAGATTGGAAAACTATTCACAAACCATGATACCATCATAAAACAGATACATTTACTTTCCTGATGTGCTAGTTTTAGGAAAAAACTGTTAACCAATGCGTTCTTGTGTTCTGTGCGTTTTCAGCTTTCTCTCGGCCTGAAAACGCCTTAATAGTCACGAATGCACCAAAACTTAGTTTGAACAAAAAAGATTGGAAAACTATTCACAAACCATGATACCATCATAAAACAGATAAATGTACTTTCCTGAGGTGCTGGTTTTAGGAAAACACTGTTAAACAATGCATTCTTGTGTTCTGTGCGTTTTCAGCGTTCTCTCGGCCTGCAAACGCCTTAATAGTCATGAATGCACCAAAACTTAGTTTGAACAAAAAAGGTTGGAAAACTATTAACAAACCATGTTACCATCATAAAAAAGATAAATGTACTTTCCTGAGGTGCTGGTTTTAGGAAAACACTGTTAACCAATGCATTCTTGTGTTCTGTGCGTTTTCAGCGTTCTCTCGGCCTGAAAACGCCTTAACAGTCACGAATGCACCAAAACTTAGTTTGAACAAAAAAGATTGGAAAACTATTCACAAACCATGATACCATCATGAAAAGGATAAATGTACTTTCCTGAGGTTCTAGTTTTAGGAAAGCACTGTTAACCAATGCATTCTTGTGTTCTGTGCGTTTTCAGCTTTCTCTCGGCCTGAAAACGCCTTAATAGTCACGAATGCACCAAAACTTAGTTTGAACAAAAAAGATTGGGAAACTATTCACAAACCATGATACCATCATAAAACAGATGAATGTAATTTCCTGAGGTGCTGGTTTTAGGAAAACACTGTTAAACAATGCATTCTTGTGTTCTGTGCGTTTTCAGCTTTCTCTCGGCCTGAAAACGCCTTAATAGTCACGAATGCACCAAAACTTAGTTTGAACAAAAAAGATTGGAAAACTATTCACAAACCATGATACCATCATGAAAAGGATAAATGTACTTTCCTGAGGTGCTGGTTTTAGGAAAACACTGTTAACCAATGCATTCTTGTGTTCTGTGCGTTTTCAGCGTTCTCTCGGCCTGAAAACGCCTTAATAGTCAAGAAAGCACCAAAACTTAGTTTGAACAAAAAAGGTTGGAAAACTATTAATAAACCATGATACCATCATAAAACAGATAAATTTACTTTCCTGATGTGCTGGTTTTAGGTAAACACTGTTAACCAATGCATTCTTGTGTTCTGTGTGTTTTCAGCGTTCTCTCGGCCTGAAAACGCCTTAATAGTCATGAATGCACCAAAACTTAGTTTGAACAAAAATGGTTTGTAAACTATTCACAAACCATGATACCATCATAGAACAGATAAATTTACTTTCCTGATGTGCTAGTTTTAGGTAAACACTGTTAAGCAATGCATTCTTGTGTTCTGTGCGTTTTCAGCTTTCTCTCGGCCTGAAAACGCCTTAATAGTCACGAATGCACCAAAACTTAGTTTGAACAAAAATGGTTGGTAAACTATTCACAAACCATGATACCATCATGAAAAGGATAAATGTACTTTCCTGAGGTGCTGGTTTTAGGAAAACACTGTTAACCAATGCATTCTTGTGTTCTGTGTGTTTTCAGCGTTCTCTCGGCCTGAAAACGCCTTAATAGTCATGAATGCACCAAAACTTAGTTTGAACAAAAATGGTTTGTAAACTATTCACAAACCATGACACCATCATAGAACAGATAAATTTACTTTCCTGATGTGCTAGTTTTAGGTAAACACTGTTAAGCAATGCATTCTTGTGTTCTGTGCGTTTTCAGCTTTCTCTCGGCCTGAAAACGCCTTAATAGTCACGAATGCACCAAAACTTAGTTTGAACAAAAAAGATTGGAAAACTATTCACAAACCATGATACCATCATAAAACAGATAAATGTACTTTCCTGAGGTGCTGGTTTTAGGAAAACACTGTTAAACAATGCATTCTTGTGTTCTGTGCGTTTTCAGCTTTCTCTCGGCCTGAAAACGCCTTAATAGTCACGAATGCACCAAAACTTAGTTTGAACAAAAAAGATTGGAAAACTATTCACAAACCATGATACCATCATGAAAAGGATAAATGTACTTTCCTGAGGTGCTGGTTTTAGGAAAACACTGTTAACCAATGCATTCTTGTGTTCTGTGCGTTTTCAGCGTTCTCTCGGCCTGAAAACGCCTTAATAGTCAAGAAAGCACCAAAACTTAGTTTGAACAAAAATGGTTTGTAAACTATTCACAAACCGTGATACCATCATAAAAAAGATAAATGTACTTTCCTGAGGTGCTAGTTTAAGGAAAACACTGTTAACCAATGCATTCTTGTGTTCTGTGTGTGTTCAGCTTTCTCTCGGCCTGAAAACGCCTTAATAGTCACGAATGCACCAAAACTTAGTTTGAACAAAAAAGATTGGAAAACTATTCACAAACCATGATACCATCATAAAACAGATGAATGTAATTTCCTGAGGTGCTGGTTTTAGGAAAACACTGTTAAACAATGCATTCTTGTGTTCTGTGCGTTTTCAGCGTTCTCTCGGCCTGCAAACGCCTTAATAGTCATGAATGCACCAAAACTTAGTTTGAACAAAAAAGGTTGGAAAACTATTAACAAACCATGTTACCATCATAAAAAAGATAAATGTACTTTCCTGAGGTGCTGGTTTTAGGAAAACACTGTTAACCAATGCATTCTTGTGTTCTGTGCGTTTTCAGCGTTCTCTCGGCCTGAAAACGCCATAACAGTCACGAATGCACCAAAACTTAGTTTGAACAAAAAAGATTGGAAAACTATTCACAAACCATGATACCATCATGAAAAGGATAAATGTACTTTCCTGAGGTTCTAGTTTTAGGAAAGCACTGTTAACCAATGCATTCTTGTGTTCTGTGCGTTTTCAGCGTCCTCTCGGCCTGAAAACGCCTTAACAGTCACGAATGCACCAAAACTTAGTTTGAACAAAAAAGATTGGAAAACTATTCACAAACCATGATACCATCATAAAACAGATAAATGTACTTTCCTGAGGTGCTGGTTTTAGGAAAACACTGTTAAACAATGCATTCTTGTGTTCTGTGCGTTTTCAGCTTTCTCTCGGCCTGAAAACGCCTTAATAGTCACGAATGCACCAAAACTTAGTTTGAACAAAAATGGTTGGTAAACTATTCACAAACCATGATACCATCATGAAAAGGATAAATGTACTTTCCTGAGGTGCTGGTTTTAGGAAAACACTGTTAACCAATGCATTCTTGTGTTCTGTGTGTTTTCAGCGTTCTCTCGGCCTGAAAACGCCTTAATAGTCATGAATGCACCAAAACTTAGTTTGAACAAAAATGGTTTGTAAACTATTCACAAACCATGATACCATCATAGAACAGATAAATTTACTTTCCTGATGTGCTAGTTTTAGGTAAACACTGTTAAGCAATGCATTCTTGTGTTCTGTGCGTTTTCAGCTTTCTCTCGGCCTGAAAACGCCTTAATAGTCACGAATGCACCAAAACTTAGTTTGAACAAAAAAGATTGGAAAACTATTCACAAACCATGATACCATCATAAAACAGATAAATGTACTTTCCTGAGGTGCTGGTTTTAGGAAAACACTGTTAAACAATGCATTCTTGTGTTCTGTGCGTTTTCAGCTTTCTCTCGGCCTGAAAACGCCTTAATAGTCACGAATGCACCAAAACTTAGTTTGAACAAAAAAGATTGGGAAACTATTCACAAACCATGATACCATCATAAAACAGATGAATGTAATTTCCTGAGGTGCTGGTTTTAGGAAAACACTGTTAAACAATGCATTCTTGTGTTCTGTGCGTTTTCAGCTTTCTCTCGGCCTGAAAACGCCTTAATAGTCACGAATGCACCAAAACTTAGTTTGAACAAAAAAGATTGGAAAACTATTCACAAACCATGATACCATCATGAAAAGGATAAATGTACTTTCCTGAGGTGCTGGTTTTAGGAAAACACTGTTAACCAATGCATTCTTGTGTTCTGTGCGTTTTCAGCGTTCTCTCGGCCTGAAAACGCCTTAATAGTCAAGAAAGCACCAAAACTTAGTTTGAACAAAAATGGTTTGTAAACTATTCACAAACCGTGATACCATCATAAAAAAGATAAATGTACTTTCCTGAGGTGCTAGTTTAAGGAAAACACTGTTAACCAATGCATTCTTGTGTTCTGTGTGTGTTCAGCTTTCTCTCGGCCTGAAAACGCCTTAATAGTCACGAATGCACCAAAACTTAGTTTGAACAAAAAAGATTGGAAAACTATTCACAAACCATGATACCATCATAAAACAGATGAATGTAATTTCCTGAGGTGCTGGTTTTAGGAAAACACTGTTAAACAATGCATTCTTGTGTTCTGTGCGTTTTCAGCGTTCTCTCGGCCTGCAAACGCCTTAATAGTCATGAATGCACCAAAACTTAGTTTGAACAAAAAAGGTTGGAAAACTATTAACAAACCATGTTACCATCATAAAAAAGATAAATGTACTTTCCTGAGGTGCTGGTTTTAGGAAAACACTGTTAACCAATGCATTCTTGTGTTCTGTGCGTTTTCAGCGTTCTCTCGGCCTGAAAACGCCTTAACAGTCACGAATGCACCAAAACTTAGTTTGAACAAAAAAGATTGGAAAACTATTCACAAACCATGATACCATCATGAAAAGGATAAATGTACTTTCCTGAGGTTCTAGTTTTAGGAAAGCACTGTTAACCAATGCATTCTTGTGTTCTGTGCGTTTTCAGCGTCCTCTCGGCCTGAAAACGCCTTAACAGTCACGAATGCACCAAAACTTAGTTTGAACAAAAAAGATTGGAAAACTATTCACAAACCATGATACCATCATAAAACAGATAAATGTACTTTCCTGAGGTGCTGGTTTTAGGAAAACACTGTTAAACAATGCATTCTTGTGTTCTGTGCGTTTTCAGCTTTCTCTCGGCCTGAAAACGCCTTAATAGTCACGAATGCACCAAAACTTAGTTTGAACAAAAAAGGTTGGAAAACTATTAATAAACCATGATACCATCATAAAACAGATAAATTTACTTTCCTGATGTGCTGGTTTTAGGTAAACACTGTTAACCAATGCATTCTTGTGTTCTGTGTGTTTTCAGCGTTCTCTCGGCCTGAAAACGCCTTAATAGTCATGAATGCACCAAAACTTAGTTTGAACAAAAATGGTTTGTAAACTATTCACAAACCATGATACCATCATAGAACAGATAAATTTACTTTCCTGATGTGCTAGTTTTAGGTAAACACTGTTAAGCAATGCATTCTTGTGTTCTGTGCGTTTTCAGCTTTCTCTCGGCCTGAAAACGCCTTAATAGTCACGAATGCACCAAAACTTAGTTTGAACAAAAAAGATTGGAAAACTATTCACAAACCATGATACCATCATGAAAAGGATAAATGTACTTTCCTGAGGTTCTAGTTTTAGGAAAGCACTGTTAACCAATGCATTCTTGTGTTCTGTGCGTTTTCAGCGTCCTCTCGGCCTGAAAACGCCTTAACAGTCACGAATGCACCAAAACTTAGTTTGAACAAAAAAGATTGGAAAACTATTCACAAACCATGATACCATCATAAAACAGATAAATGTACTTTCCTGAGGTGCTGGTTTTAGGAAAACACTGTTAAACAATGCATTCTTGTGTTCTGTGCGTTTTCAGCCTTCTCTCGGCCTGCAAACGCCTTAACAGATATGAATGCACCAAAACTTAATTTGAACAAAAATGGTTGGTAAACTATTCACAAACCATGATACCATCATAAAACAGATAAATTTACTTTCCTGATGTGCTAGTTTTAGGTAAACACTGTTAACCAATGCATTCTTGTGTTCTGTGCGTTTTCAGCGTTCTCTCGGCCTGAAAACGCCTTAATAGTCAAGAAAGCACCAAAACTTAGTTTGAACAAAAATGGTTTGTAAACTATTCACAAACCATGATACCATCATAGAACAGATAAATTTACTTTCCTGATGTGCTAGTTTTAGGTAAACACTGTTAAGCAATGCATTCTTGTGTTCTGTGCGTTTTCAGCTTTCTCTCGGCCTGAAAACGCCTTAATAGTCACGAATGCACCAAAACTTAGTTTGAACAAAAAAGATTGGAAAACTATTCACAAACCATGATACCATCATAAAACAGATACATTTACTTTCCTGATGTGCTAGTTTTAGGAAAACACTGTTAACCAACGCGTTCTTGTGTTCTGTGCGTTTTCAGCTTTCTCTCGGCCTGAAAACGCCTTAATAGTCACGAATGCACCAAAACTTAGTTTGAACAAAAAAGATTGGAAAACTATTCACAAACCATGATACCATCATAAAACAGATAAATGTACTTTCCTGAGGTGCTGGTTTTAGGAAAACACTGTTAAACAATGCATTCTTGTGTTCTGTGCGTTTTTAGCCTTCTCTCGGCCTGCAAACGCCTTAATAGTCACGAATGCACCAAAACTTAGTTTGAACAAAAAAGATTGGAAAACTATTCACAAACCATGATACCATCATTAAAAGGATAAATGTACTTTCCTGAGGTGCTGGTTTTAGGAAAACACTGTTAACCAATGCATTCTTGTGTTCTGTGCGTTTTCAGCGTTCTCTCGGCCTGCAAACGCCTTAATAGTCAAGAAAGCACCAAAACTTAGTTTGAACAAAAAAGGTTGGAAAACTATTAATAAACCATGATACCATCATAAAACAGATACATTTACTTTCCTGATGTGCTAGTTTTAGGTAAACACTGTTAACCTATGCATTCTTGTGTTCTGTGCGTTTTCAGCTTTCTCTCGGCCTGAAAACGCCTTAATAGTCACGAATGCACCAAAACTTAGTTTGAACAAAAAAGATTGGAAAACTATTCACAAACCATGATACCATCATAAAACAGATAAATGTACTTTCCTGAGGTGCTGGTTTTAGGAAAACACTGTTAAACAATGCATTCTTGTGTTCTGTGCGTTTTCAGCCTTCTCTCGGCCTGCAAACGCCTTAATAGTCACGAATGCACCAAAACTTAGTTTGAACAAAAAAGATTGGAAAACTATTCACAAACCATGATACCATCATTAAAAGGATAAATGTACATTCCTGAGGTGCTGGTTTTAGGAAAACACTGTTAACCAATGCATTCTTGTGTTCTGTGCGTTTTCAGCGTTCTCTCGGCCTGCAAACGCCTTAATAGTCAAGAAAGCACCAAAACTTAGTTTGAACAAAAAAGGTTGGAAAACTATTAATAAACCATGATACCATCATAAAACAGATACATTTACTTTCCTGATGTGCTAGTTTTAGGTAAACACTGTTAACCAATGCATTCTTGTGTTCTGTGCGTTTTCAGCTTTCTCTCGGCCTGAAAACGCCTTAATAGTCACGAATGCACCAAAACTTAGTTTGAACAAAAAAGATTGGAAAACTATTCACAAACCATGATACCATCATAAAACAGATACATTTACTTTCCTGATGTGCTAGTTTTAGGAAAACACTGTTAACCAACGCGTTCTTGTGTTCTGTGCGTTTTCAGCTTTCTCTCGGCCTGAAAACGCCTTAATAGTCACGAATGCACCAAAACTTAGTTTGAACAAAAAAGATTGGAAAACTATTCACAAACCATGATACCATCATAAAACAGATAAATGTACTTTCCTGAGGTGCTGGTTTTAGGAAAACACTGTTAAACAATGCATTCTTGTGTTCTGTGCGTTTTCAGCCTTCTCTCGGCCTGCAAACGCCTTAATAGTCACGAATGCACCAAAACTTAGTTTGAACAAAAAAGATTGGAAAACTATTCACAAACCATGATACCATCATTAAAAGGATAAATGTACTTTCCTGAGGTGCTGGTTTTAGGAAAACACTGTTAACCAATGCATTCTTGTGTTCTGTGCGTTTTCAGCGTTCTCTCGGCCTGCAAACGCCTTAATAGTCAAGAAAGCACCAAAACTTAGTTTGAACAAAAAAGGTTGGAAAACTATTAATAAACCATGATACCATCATAAAACAGATACATTTACTTTCCTGATGTGCTAGTTTTAGGTAAACACTGTTAACCAATGCATTCTTGTGTTCTGTGCGTTTTCAGCTTTCTCTCGGCCTGAAAACGCCTTAATAGTCACGAATGCACCAAAACTTAGTTTGAACAAAAAATATTGGAAAACTATTCACAAACCATGATACCATCATAAAACAGATAAATGTACTTTCCTGAGGTGCTGGTTTTAGGAAAACACTGTTAAACAATGCATTCTTGTGTTCTGTGCGTTTTCAGCCTTCTCTCGGCCTGCAAACGCCTTAATAGTCACGAATGCACCAAAACTTAGTTTGAACAAAAAAGATTGGAAAACTATTCACAAACCATGATACCATCATTAAAAGGATAAATGTACATTCCTGAGGTGCTGGTTTTAGGAAAACACTGTTAACCAATGCATTCTTGTGTTCTGTGCGTTTTCAGCGTTCTCTCGGCCTGCAAACGCCTTAATAGTCAAGAAAGCACCAAAACTTAGTTTGAACAAAAAAGGTTGGAAAACTATTAATAAACCATGATACCATCATAAAACAGATACATTTACTTTCCTGATGTGCTAGTTTTAGGTAAACACTGTTAACCAATGCATTCTTGTGTTCTGTGCGTTTTCAGCCTTCTCTCGGCCTGCAAACGCCTTAATAGTCACGAATGCACCAAAACTTAGTTTGAACAAAAAAGATTGGAAAACTATTCACAAACCATGATACCATCATGAAAAGGATAAATGTACTTTCCTGAGGTTCTAGTTTTAGGAAAGCACTGTTAACCAATGCATTCTTGTGTTCTGTGCGTTTTCAGCGTCCTCTCGGCCTGAAAACGCCTTAACAGTCACGAATGCACCAAAACTTAGTTTGAACAAAAAAGATTGGAAAACTATTCACAAACCATGATACCATCATAAAACAGATAAATGTACTTTCCTGAGGTGCTGGTTTTAGGAAAACACTGTTAAACAATGCATTCTTGTGTTCTATGCGTTTTCAGCCTTCTCTCGGCCTGCAAACGCCTTAACAGATATGAATGCACCAAAACTTAATTTGAACAAAAATGGTTGGTAAACTATTCACAAACCATGATACCATCATAAAACAGATAAATTTACTTTCCTGATGTGCTAGTTTTAGGTAAACACTGTTAACCAATGCATTCTTGTGTTCTGTGCGTTTTCAGCTTTCTCTCGGCCTGAAAACGCCTTAATAGTCACGAATGCACCAAAACTTAGTTTGAACAAAAAAGATTGGAAAACTATTCACAAACCATGATACCATCATGAAAAGGATAAATGTACTTTCCTGAGGTGCTGGTTTTAGGAAAACACTGTTAACCAATGCATTCTTGTGTTCTGTGCGTTTTCAGCGTTCTCTCGGCCTGAAAACGCCTTAATAGTCACGAATGCACCAAAACTTAGTTTGAACAAAAAAGATTGGAAAACTATTCACAAACCATGATACCATCATAAAACAGATAAATGTACTTTCCTGAGGTGCTGGTTTTAGGAAAACACTGTTAAACAATGCATTCTTGTGTTCTGTGCGTTTTCAGCGTTCTCTTGGCCTGCAAACGCCTTAATAGTCAAGAAAGCACCAAAACTTAGTTTGAACAAAAAAGGTTGGAAAACTATTAATAAACCATGATACCATCATAAAACAGATACATTTACTTTCCTGGTGTGCTAGTTTTAGGTAAACACTGTTAACCAATGCATTCTTGTGTTCTGTGCGTTTTCAGCGTTCTCTCGGCCTGAAAACGCCTTAATAGTCATGAATGCACCAAAACTTAGTTTGAACAAAAATGGTTTGTAAACTATTCACAAACCATGATACCATCATAAAACAGATAAATGTACTTTCCTGAGGTGCTGGTTTTAGGAAAACACTGTTAACCAATGCATTCTTGTGTTCTGTTCGTTTTCAGCGTTCTCTCGGCCTGAAAACGCCTTAATGCACCAAAACTTAGTTTGAACAAAAAAGATTGGAAAACTATTCACAAACCATGATACCATCATGAAAAGGATAAATGTACTTTCCTGAGGTGCTGGTTTTAGGAAAGCACTGTTAACCAATGCATTCTTGTGTTCTGTGCGTTTTCAGCTTTCTCTCGGCCTGAAAACGCCTTAATCGTCACGAATGCACCAAAACTTAGTTTGAACAAAAAAGATTGGAAAACTATTCACAAACCATGATACCATCATGAAAAGGATAAATGTACTTTCCTGAGGTGCTGGTTTTAGGAAAACACTGTTAACCAATGCATTATTGTGTTCCGTGCGTTTTCAGCTTTCTCTCGACCTGCAAACGCCTTAACAGTCAAGAATGCACCAAAACTTAGTTTGAACAAAAAAGATTGGAAAACTATTCACAAACCATGATACCATCATGAAAAGGATAAATGTAATTTCCTGAGGTGCTGGTTTTAGGAAAACACTGTTAACCAATGCATTCTTGTGTTCTGTGCATTTTCAGCGTTCTCTCGGCCTGCAAACGCCTTAATAGTCATGAATGCACCAAAACTTAGTTTGAACAAAAATGGTTTGTAAACTATTCACAAACCGTGATACCATCATAAAAAAGATAAATGTACTTTCCTGAGGTGCTAGTTTAAGGAAAACACTGTTAACCAATGCATTCTTGTGTTCTGTGTGTTTTCAGCTTTCTCTCGGCCTGAAAACGCCTTAATAGTCACGAATGCACCAAAACTTAGTTTGAACAAAAAAGATTGGAAAACTATTCACAAACCATGATACCATCATAAAACAGATGAATGTAATTTCCTGAGGTGCTGGTTTCAGGAAAACACTGTTAAACAATGCATTCTTGTGTTCTGTGCGTTTTCAGCGTTCTCTCGGCCTGCAAACGCCTTAATAGTCATGAATGCACCAAAACTTAGTTTGAACAAAAAAGGTTGGAAAACTATTAACAAACCATGTTACCATCATAAAAAAGATAAATGTACTTTCCTGAGGTGCTGGTTTTAGGAAAACACTGTTAACCAATGCATTCTTGTGTTCTGTGCGTTTTCAGCGTTCTCTCGGCCTGAAAACGCCTTAACAGTCACGAATGCACCAAAACTTAGTTTGAACAAAAAAGATTGGAAAACTATTCACAAACCATGATACCATCATGAAAAGGATAAATGTACTTTCCTGAGGTGCTGGTTTTAGGAAAACACTGTTAACCAATGCATTCTTGTGTTCCGTGCGTTTTCAGCTTTCTCTCGACCTGCAAACGCCTTAACAGTCAAGAATGCACCAAAACTTAGTTTGAACAAAAAAGATTGGAAAACTATTCACAAACCATGATACCATCATGAAAAGGATAAATGTACTTTCCTGAGGTGCTGGTTTTAGGAAAACACTGTTAACCAATGCATTCTTGTGTTCTGTGCGTTTTCAGCGTTCTCTCGGCCTGCAAACGCCTTAATAGTCATGAATGCACCAAAACTTAGTTTGAACAAAAATGGTTTGTAAACTATTCACAAACCATGATACCATCATAAAAAAGATAAATGTACTTTCCTGAGGTGCTAGTTTAAGGAAAACACTGTTAACCAATGCATTCTTGTGTTCTGTGTGTTTTCAATTTTCTCTCGCCCTGAAAACGCCTTAATAGTCACGAATGCACCAAAACTTAGTTTGAACAAAAAAGATTGGAAAACTATTCACAAACCATGATACCATCATAAAACAGATAAATGTACTTTCCTGAGGTGCTGGTTTTAGGAAAACACTGTTAAACAATGCATTCTTGTGTTCTGTGCGTTTTCAGCTTTCTCTCGGCCTGAAAACGCCTTAATAGTCACGAATGCACCAAAACTTAGTTTGAACAAAAAAGATTGGAAAACTATTCACAAACAATGATACCATCATTAAAAGGATAAATGTACTTTCCTGAGGTGCTGGTTTTAGGAAAACACTGTTAACCAATGCATTCTTGTGTTCTGTGCGTTTTCAGCGTTCTCTCGGCCTGCAAACGCCTTAATAGTCAAGAAAGCACCAAAACTTAGTTTGAACAAAAAAGGTTGGAAAACTATTAATAAACCATGATACCATCATAAAACAGATACATTTACTTTCCTGATGTGCTAGTTTTAGGTAAACACTGTTAACCAATGCATTCTTGTGTTCTGTGCGTTTTCAGCGTTCTCTCGGCCTGAAAACGCCTTAATAGTCATGAATGCACCAAAACTTAGTTTGAACAAAAATGGTTTGTAAACTATTCACAAACCATGATACCATCATAAAAAAGATAAATGTACTTTCCTGAGGTGCTAGTTTAAGGAAAACACTGTTAACCAATGCATTCTTGTGTTCTGTGTGTTTTCAATTTTCTCTCGCCCTGAAAACGCCTTAATAGTCACGAATGAACCAAAACTTAGTTTGAACAAAAAAGATTGGAAAACTATTCACAAACCATGATACCATCATGAAAAGGATAAATGTACTTTCCTGAGGTGCTGGTTTTAGGAAAACACTGTTAACCAATGCATTCTTGTGTTCTGTGCGTTTTCAGCGTTCTCTCGGCCTGAAAACGCCTTAATAGTCAAGAAAGCACCAAAACTTAGTTTGAACAAAAAAGGTTGGAAAACTATTAATAAACCATGATACCATCATAAAACAGATAAATTTACTTTCCTGATGTGCTGGTTTTAGGTAAACACTGTTAACCAATGCATTCTTGTGTTCTGTGTGTTTTCAGCGTTCTCTCGGCCTGAAAACGCCTTAATAGTCATGAATGCACCAAAACTTAGTTTGAACAAAAATGGTCTGTAAACTATTCACAAACCATGATACCATCATGAAAAGGATAAATGTACTTTCCTGAGGTGCTGGTTTTAGGAAAGCACTGTTAACCAATGCATTCTTGTGTTCTGTGCGTTTTCAGCTTTCTCTCGGCCTGAAAACGCCTTAATCGTCACGAATGCACCAAAACTTAGTTTGAACAAAAAAGATTGGAAAACTATTCACAAACCATGATACCATCATGAAAAGGATAAATGTACTTTCCTGAGGTGCTGGTTTTAGGAAAACACTGTTAACCAATGCATTCTTGTGTTCCGTGCGTTTTCAGCTTTCTCTCGACCTGCAAACGCCTTAACAGTCAA
Source organism: Gasterosteus aculeatus (assembly GCF_964276395.1). Classification (NCBI taxonomy): domain Eukaryota; kingdom Metazoa; phylum Chordata; class Actinopteri; order Perciformes; family Gasterosteidae; genus Gasterosteus; species Gasterosteus aculeatus. The sequence continues at coordinate 12,859,314 of NC_135705.1, forward strand.
GAATGCACCAAAACTTAGTTTGAACAAAAAAGATTGGAAAACTATTCACAAACCATGATACCATCATGAAAAGGATAAATGTAATTTCCTGAGGTGCTGGTTTTAGGAAAACACTGTTAACCAATGCATTCTTGTGTTCTGTGCATTTTCAGCGTTCTCTCGGCCTGCAAACGCCTTAATAGTCATGAATGCACCAAAACTTAGTTTGAACAAAAATGGTTTGTAAACTATTCACAAACCGTGATACCATCATAAAAAAGATAAATGTACTTTCCTGAGGTGCTAGTTTAAGGAAAACACTGTTAACCAATGCATTCTTGTGTTCTGTGTGTTTTCAGCTTTCTCTCGGCCTGAAAACGCCTTAATAGTCACGAATGCACCAAAACTTAGTTTGAACAAAAAAGATTGGAAAACTATTCACAAACCATGATACCATCATAAAACAGATGAATGTAATTTCCTGAGGTGCTGGTTTTAGGAAAACACTGTTAAACAATGCATTCTTGTGTTCTGTGCGTTTTCAGCGTTCTCTCGGCCTGCAAACGCCTTAATAGTCATGAATGCACCAAAACTTAGTTTGAACAAAAAAGGTTGGAAAACTATTAACAAACCATGTTACCATCATAAAAAAGATAAATGTACTTTCCTGAGGTGCTGGTTTTAGGAAAACACTGTTAACCAATGCATTCTTGTGTTCTGTGCGTTTTCAGCGTTCTCTCGGCCTGAAAACGCCTTAACAGTCACGAATGCACCAAAACTTAGTTTGAACAAAAAAGATTGGAAAACTATTCACAAACAATGATACCATCATTAAAAGGATAAATGTACTTTCCTGAGGTGCTGGTTTTAGGAAAACACTGTTAACCAATGCATTCTTGTGTTCTGTGCGTTTTCAGCTTTCTCTCGGCCTGAAAACGCCTTAATAGTCACGAATGCACCAAAACTTAGTTTGAACAAAAAAGATTGGAAAACTATTCACAAACCATGATACCATCATAAAACAGATAAATGTACTTTCCTGAGGTGCTGGTTTTAGGAAAACACTGTTAAACAATGCATTCTTGTGTTCTGTGCGTTTTCAGCCTTCTCTCGGCCTGCAAACGCCTTAATAGTCACGAATGCACCAAAACTTAGTTTGAACAAAAAAGATTGGAAAACTATTCACAAACCATGATACCATCATTAAAAGGATAAATGTACATTCCTGAGGTGCTGGTTTTAGGAAAACACTGTTAACCAATGCATTCTTGTGTTCTGTGCGTTTTCAGCGTTCTCTCGGCCTGCAAACGCCTTAATAGTCAAGAAAGCACCAAAACTTAGTTTGAACAAAAAAGGTTGGAAAACTATTAATAAACCATGATACCATCATAAAACAGATACATTTACTTTCCTGATGTGCTAGTTTTAGGTAAACACTGTTAACCAATGCATTCTTGTGTTCTGTGCGTTTTCAGCCTTCTCTCGGCCTGCAAACGCCTTAATAGTCACGAATGCACCAAAACTTAGTTTGAACAAAAAAGATTGGAAAACTATTCACAAACCATGATACCATCATGAAAAGGATAAATGTACTTTCCTGAGGTTCTAGTTTTAGGTAAACACTGTTAACCAATGCATTCTTGTGTTCTGTGCGTTTTCAGCGTCCTCTCGGCCTGAAAACGCCTTAACAGTCACGAATGCACCAAAACTTAGTTTGAACAAAAAAGATTGGAAAACTATTCACAAACTATGATACCATCATAAAACAGATAAATGTACTTTCCTGAGGTGCTGGTTTTAGGAAAACACTGTTAAACAATGCATTCTTGTGTTCTGTGCGTTTTCAGCCTTCTCTCGGCCTGCAAACGCCTTAACAGATATGAATGCACCAAAACTTAATTTGAACAAAAATGGTTGGTAAACTATTCACAAACCATGATACCATCATAAAACAGATAAATTTACTTTCCTGATGTGCTAGTTTTAGGTAAACACTGTTAACCAATGCATTCTTGTGTTCTGTGCGTTTTCAGCTTTCTCTCGGCCTGAAAACGCCTTAATAGTCACGAATGCACCAAAACTTAGTTTGAACAAAAAAGATTGGAAAACTATTCACAAACCATGATACCATCATGAAAAGGATAAATGTACTTTCCTGAGGTGCTGGTTTTAGGAAAACACTGTTAACCAATGCATTCTTGTGTTCTGTGCGTTTTCAGCGTTCTCTCGGCCTGAAAACGCCTTAATAGTCACGAATGCACCAAAACTTAGTTTGAACAAAAAAGATTGGAAAACTATTCACAAACCATGATACCATCATAAAACAGATAAATGTACTTTCCTGAGGTGCTGGTTTTAGGAAAACACTGTTAAACAATGCATTCTTGTGTTCTGTGCGTTTTCAGCTTTCTCTCGGCCTGAAAACGCCTTAATAGTCACGAATGCACCAAAACTTAGTTTGAACAAAAAAGATTGGAAAACTATTCACAAACCATGATACCATCATTAAAAGGATAAATGTACTTTCCTGAGGTGCTGGTTTTAGGAAAACACTGTTAACCAATGCATTCTTGTGTTCTGTGCGTTTTCAGCGTTCTCTTGGCCTGCAAACGCCTTAATAGTCAAGAAAGCACCAAAACTTAGTTTGAACAAAAAAGGTTGGAAAACTATTAATAAACCATGATACCATCATAAAACAGATACATTTACTTTCCTGGTGTGCTAGTTTTAGGTAAACACTGTTAACCAATGCATTCTTGTGTTCTGTGCGTTTTCAGCGTTCTCTCGGCCTGAAAACGCCTTAATAGTCATGAATGCACCAAAACTTAGTTTGAACAAAAATGGTTTGTAAACTATTCACAAACCATGATACCATCATAAAACAGATAAATGTACTTTCCTGAGGTGCTGGTTTTAGGAAAACACTGTTAACCAACGCATTCTTGTGTTCTGTTCGTTTTCAGCGTTCTCTCGGCCTGAAAACGCCTTAATGCACCAAAACTTAGTTTGAACAAAAAAGATTGGAAAACTATTCACAAACCATGATACCATCATGAAAAGGATAAATGTACTTTCTTGAGGTGCTGGTTTTAGGAAAGCACTGTTAACCAATGCATTCTTGTGTTCTGTGCGTTTTCAGCTTTCTCTCGGCCTGAAAACGCCTTAATCGTCACGAATGCACCAAAACTTAGTTTGAACAAAAAAGATTGGAAAACTATTCACAAACCATGATACCATCATGAAAAGGATAAATGTACTTTCCTGAGGTGCTGGTTTTAGGAAAACACTGTTAACCAATGCATTCTTGTGTTCCGTGCGTTTTCAGCTTTCTCTCGACCTGCAAACGCCTTAACAGTCAAGAATGCACCAAAACTTAGTTTGAACAAAAAAGATTGGAAAACTATTCACAAACCATGATACCATCATTAAAAGGATAAATGTACTTTCCTGAGGTGCTGGTTTTAGGAGAACACTGTTAACCAATGCATTCTTGTGTTCTGTGCGTTTTCAGCGTTCTCTCGGCCTGCAAACGCCTTAATAGTCAAGAAAGCACCAAAACTTAGTTTGAACAAAAAAGGTTGGAAAACTATTAATAAACCATGATACCATCATAAAACAGATACATTTACTTTCCTGGTGTGCTAGTTTTAGGTAAACACTGTTAACCAATACATTCTTGTGTTCTGTGCGTTTTCAGCGTTCTCTCGGCCTGAAAACGCCTGAAAACGCCTTAATGCACCAAAACTTAGTTTGAACAAAAAAGATTGGAAAACTATTCACAAACCATGATACCATCATGAAAAGGATAAATGTACTTTCCTGAGGTGCTGGTTTTAGGAAAGCACTGTTAACCAATGCATTCTTGTGTTCTGTGCGTTTTCAGCTTTCTCTCAGCCTGAAAACGCCTTAATCGTCACGAATGCACCAAAACTTAGTTTGAACAAAAAAGATTGGAAAACTATTCACAAACCATGATACCATCATGAAAAGGATAAATGTACTTTCCTGAGGTGCTGGTTTTAGGAAAACACTGTTAACCAATGCATTATTGTGTTCCGTGCGTTTTCAGCTTTCTCTCGACCTGCAAACGCCTTAACAGTCAAGAATGCACCAAAACTTAGTTTGAACAAAAAAGATTGGAAAACTATTCACAAACCATGATACCATCATGAAAAGGATAAATGTAATTTCCTGAGGTGCTGGTTTTAGGAAAACACTGTTAACCAATGCATTCTTGTGTTCTGTGCATTTTCAGCGTTCTCTCGGCCTGCAAACGCCTTAATAGTCATGAATGCACCAAAACTTAGTTTGAACAAAAATGGTTTGTAAACTATTCACAAACCGTGATACCATCATAAAAAAGATAAATGTACTTTCCTGAGGTGCTAGTTTAAGGAAAACACTGTTAACCAATGCATTCTTGTGTTCTGTGTGTTTTCAGCTTTCTCTCGGCCTGAAAACGCCTTAATAGTCACGAATGCACCAAAACTTAGTTTGAACAAAAAAGATTGGAAAACTATTCACAAACCATGATACCATCATAAAACAGATGAATGTAATTTCCTGAGGTGCTGGTTTTAGGAAAACACTGTTAAACAATGCATTCTTGTGTTCTGTGCGTTTTCAGCGTTCTCTCGGCCTGCAAACGCCTTAATAGTCATGAATGCACCAAAACTTAGTTTGAACAAAAAAGGTTGGAAAACTATTAACAAACCATGTTACCATCATAAAAAAGATAAATGTACTTTCCTGAGGTGCTGGTTTTAGGAAAACACTGTTAACCAATGCATTCTTGTGTTCTGTGCGTTTTCAGCGTTCTCTCGGCCTGAAAACGCCTTAACAGTCACGAATGCACCAAAACTTAGTTTGAACAAAAAAGATTGGAAAACTATTCACAAACCATGATACCATCATGAAAAGGATAAATGTACTTTCCTGAGGTGCTGGTTTTAGGAAAACACTGTTAACCAATGCATTCTTGTGTTCCGTGCGTTTTCAGCTTTCTCTCGACCTGCAAACGCCTTAACAGTCAAGAATGCACCAAAACTTAGTTTGAACAAAAAAGATTGGAAAACTATTCACAAACCATGATACCATCATGAAAAGGATAAATGTACTTTCCTGAGGTGCTGGTTTTAGGAAAACACTGTTAACCAATGCATTCTTGTGTTCTGTGCGTTTTCAGCGTTCTCTCGGCCTGCAAACGCCTTAATAGTCATGAATGCACCAAAACTTGGTTTGAACAAAAATGGTTTGTAAACTATTCACAAACCATGATACCATCATAAAAAAGATAAATGTACTTTCCTGAGGTGCTAGTTTAAGGAAAACACTGTTAACCAATGCATTCTTGTGTTCTGTGTGTTTTCAATTTTCTCTCGCCCTGAAAACGCCTTAATAGTCACGAATGCACCAAAACTTAGTTTGAACAAAAAAGATTGGAAAACTATTCACAAACCATGATACCATCATAAAACAGATATATGTACTTTCCTGAGGTGCTGGTTTTAGGAAAACACTGTTAAACAATGCATTCTTGTGTTCTGTGCGTTTTCAGCTTTCTCTCGGCCTGAAAACGCCTTAATAGTCATGAATGCACCAAAACTTGGTTTGAACAAAAATGGTTTGTAAACTATTCACAAACCATGATACCATCATAAAAAAGATAAATGTACTTTCCTGAGGTGCTAGTTTAAGGAAAACACTGTTAACCAATGCATTCTTGTGTTCTGTGTGTTTTCAATTTTCTCTCGCCCTGAAAACGCCTTAATAGTCACGAATGCACCAAAACTTAGTTTGAACAAAAAAGGTTGGAAAACTATTAACAAACCATGTTACCATCATAAAAAAGATAAATGTACTTTCCTGAGGTGCTGGTTTTAGGAAAACACTGTTAACCAATGCATTCTTGTGTTCTGTGCGTTTTCAGCGTTCTCTCGGCCTGAAAACGCCTTAACAGTCACGAATGCACCAAAACTTAGTTTGAACAAAAAAGATTGGAAAACTATTCACAAACCATGATACCATCATGAAAAGGATAAATGTACTTTCCTGAGGTGCTGGTTTTAGGAAAACACTGTTAACCAATGCATTCTTGTGTTCCGTGCGTTTTCAGCTTTCTCTCGACCTGCAAACGCCTTAACAGTCAAGAATGCACCAAAACTTAGTTTGAACAAAAAAGATTGGAAAACTATTCACAAACCATGATACAATCATAAAACAGATAAATGTACTTTCCTGAGGTGCTGGTTTTAGGAAAACACTGTTAAACAATGCATTCTTGTGTTCTGTGCGTTTTCAGCTTTCTCTCGGCCTGAAAACGCCTTAATAGTCACGAATGCACCAAAACTTAGTTTGAACAAAAAAGATTGGAAAACTATTCACAAACAATGATACCATCATTAAAAGGATAAATGTACTTTCCTGAGGTGCTGGTTTTAGGAAAACACTGTTAACCAATGCATTCTTGTGTTCTGTGCGTTTTCAGCGTTCTCTCGGCCTGCAAACGCCTTAATAGTCAAGAAAGCACCAAAACTTAGTTTGAACAAAAAAGGTTGGAAAACTATTAATAAACCATGATACCATCATAAAACAGATACATTTACTTTCCTGATGTGCTAGTTTTAGGTAAACACTGTTAACCAATGCATTCTTGTGTTCTGTGCGTTTTCAGCGTTCTCTCGGCCTGAAAACGCCTTAATAGTCATGAATGCACCAAAACTTAGTTTGAACAAAAATGGTTTGTAAACTATTCACAAACCATGATACCATCATAAAAAAGATAAATGTACTTTCCTGAGGTGCTAGTTTAAGGAAAACACTGTTAACCAATGCATTCTTGTGTTCTGTGTGTTTTCAATTTTCTCTCGCCCTGAAAACGCCTTAATAGTCACGAATGAACCAAAACTTAGTTTGAACAAAAAAGATTGGAAAACTATTCACAAACCATGATACCATCATGAAAAGGATAAATGTACTTTCCTGAGGTGCTGGTTTTAGGTAAACACTGTTAAACAATGCATTCTTGTGTTCTGTGTGTTTTCAGCGTTCTCTCGGCCTGAAAACGCCTTAATAGTCATGAATGCACCAAAACTTAGTTTGAACAAAAATGGTTTGTAAACTATTCACAAACCATGATACCATCATGAAAAGGATAAATGTACTTTCCTGAGGTGCTGGTTTTAGGAAAGCACTGTTAACCAATGCATTCTTGTGTTCTGTGCGTTTTCAGCTTTCTCTCGGCCTGAAAACGCCTTAATCGTCACGAATGCACCAAAACTTAGTTTGAACAAAAAAGATTGGAAAACTATTCACAAACCATGATACCATCATGAAAAGGATAAATGTACTTTCCTGAGGTGCTGGTTTTAGGAAAACACTGTTAACCAATGCATTCTTGTGTTCCGTGCGTTTTCAGCTTTCTCTCGACCTGCAAACGCCTTAACAGTCAAGAATGCACCAAAACTTAGTTTGAACAAAAAAGATTGGAAAACTATTCACAAACCATGATACCATCATGAAAAGGATAAATGTAATTTCCTGAGGTGCTGGTTTTAGGAAAACACTGTTAACCAATGCATTCTTGTGTTCTGTGCATTTTCAGCGTTCTCTCGGCCTGCAAACGCCTTAATAGTCATGAATGCACCAAAACTTAGTTTGAACAAAAATGGTTTGTAAACTATTCACAAACCGTGATACCATCATAAAAAAGATAAATGTACTTTCCTGAGGTGCTAGTTTAAGGAAAACACTGTTAACCAATGCATTCTTGTGTTCTGTGTGTTTTCAGCTTTCTCTCGGCCTGAAAACGCCTTAATAGTCACGAATGCACCAAAACTGAGTTTGAACAAAAAAGATTGGAAAACTATTCACAAACCATGATACCATCATAAAACAGATGAATGTAATTTCCTGAGGTGCTGGTTTTAGGAAAACACTGTTAAACAATGCATTCTTGTGTTCTGTGCGTTTTCAGCGTTCTCTCGGCCTGCAAACGCCTTAATAGTCATGAATGCACCAAAACTTAGTTTGAACAAAAAAGGTTGGAAAACTATTAACAAACCATGTTACCATCATAAAAAAGATAAATGTACTTTCCTGAGGTGCTGGTTTTAGGAAAACACTGTTAACCAATGCATTCTTGTGTTCTGTGCGTTTTCAGCGTTCTCTCGGCCTGAAAACGCCTTAACAGTCACGAATGCACCAAAACTTAGTTTGAACAAAAAAGATTGGAAAACTATTCACAAACAATGATACCATCATTAAAAGGATAAATGTACTTTCCTGAGGTGCTGGTTTTAGGAAAACACTGTTAACCAATGCATTCTTGTGTTCTGTGCGTTTTCAGCTTTCTCTCGGCCTGAAAACGCCTTAATAGTCACGAATGCACCAAAACTTAGTTTGAACAAAAAAGATTGGAAAACTATTCACAAACCATGATACCATCATAAAACAGATAAATGTACTTTCCTGAGGTGCTGGTTTTAGGAAAACACTGTTAAACAATGCATTCTTGTGTTCTGTGCGTTTTCAGCCTTCTCTCGGCCTGCAAACGCCTTAATAGTCACGAATGCACCAAAACTTAGTTTGAACAAAAAAGATTGGAAAACTATTCACAAACCATGATACCATCATTAAAAGGATAAATGTACATTCCTGAGGTGCTGGTTTTAGGAAAACACTGTTAACCAATGCATTCTTGTGTTCTGTGCGTTTTCAGCGTTCTCTCGGCCTGCAAACGCCTTAATAGTCAAGAAAGCACCAAAACTTAGTTTGAACAAAAAAGGTTGGAAAACTATTAATAAACCATGATACCATCATAAAACAGATACATTTACTTTCCTGATGTGCTAGTTTTAGGTAAACACTGTTAACCAATGCATTCTTGTGTTCTGTGCGTTTTCAGCCTTCTCTCGGCCTGCAAACGCCTTAATAGTCACGAATGCACCAAAACTTAGTTTGAACAAAAAAGATTGGAAAACTATTCACAAACCATGATACCATCATGAAAAGGATAAATGTACTTTCCTGAGGTTCTAGTTTTAGGTAAACACTGTTAACCAATGCATTCTTGTGTTCTGTGCGTTTTCAGCGTCCTCTCGGCCTGAAAACGCCTTAACAGTCACGAATGCACCAAAACTTAGTTTGAACAAAAAAGATTGGAAAACTATTCACAAACCATGATACCATCATAAAACAGATAAATGTACTTTCCTGAGGTGCTGGTTTTAGGAAAACACTGTTAAACAATGCATTCTTGTGTTCTGTGCGTTTTCAGCCTTCTCTCGGCCTTCAAACGCCTTAACAGATATGAATGCACCAAAACTTAATTTGAACAAAAATGGTTGGTAAACTATTCACAAACCATGATACCATCATAAAACAGATAAATTTACTTTCCTGATGTGCTAGTTTTAGGTAAACACTGTTAACCAATGCATTCTTGTGTTCTGTGCGTTTTCAGCTTTCTCTCGGCCTGAAAACGCCTTAATAGTCACGAATGCACCAAAACTTAGTTTGAACAAAAAAGATTGGAAAACTATTCACAAACCATGATACCATCATGAAAAGGATAAATGTACTTTCCTGAGGTGCTGGTTTTAGGAAAACACTGTTAACCAATGCATTCTTGTGTTCTGTGCGTTTTCAGCGTTCTCTCGGCCTGAAAACGCCTTAATAGTCACGAATGCACCAAAACTTAGTTTGAACAAAAAAGATTGGAAAACTATTCACAAACCATGATACCATCATAAAACAGATAAATGTACTTTCCTGAGGTGCTGGTTTTAGGAAAACACTGTTAAACAATGCATTCTTGTGTTCTGTGCGTTTTCAGCTTTCTCTCGGCCTGAAAACGCCTTAATAGTCACGAATGCACCAAAACTTAGTTTGAACAAAAAAGATTGGAAAACTATTCACAAACCATGATACCATCATTAAAAGGATAAATGTACTTTCCTGAGGTGCTGGTTTTAGGAAAACACTGTTAACCAATGCATTCTTGTGTTCTGTGCGTTTTCAGCGTTCTCTTGGCCTGCAAACGCCTTAATAGTCAAGAAAGCACCAAAACTTAGTTTGAACAAAAAAGGTTGGAAAACTATTAATAAACCATGATACCATCATAAAACAGATACATTTACTTTCCTGGTGTGCTAGTTTTAGGTAAACACTGTTAACCAATGCATTCTTGTGTTCTGTGCGTTTTCAGCGTTCTCTCGGCCTGAAAACGCCTTAATAGTCATGAATGCACCAAAACTTAGTTTGAACAAAAATGGTTTGTAAACTATTCACAAACCATGATACCATCATAAAACAGATAAATGTACTTTCCTGAGGTGCTGGTTTTAGGAAAACACTGTTAACCAATGCATTCTTGTGTTCTGTTCGTTTTCAGCGTTCTCTCGGCCTTAAAACGCCTTAATGCACCAAAACTTAGTTTGAACAAAAAAGATTGGAAAACTATTCACAAACCATGATACCATCATGAAAAGGATAAATGTACTTTCTTGAGGTGCTGGTTTTAGGAAAGCACTGTTAACCAATGCATTCTTGTGTTCTGTGCGTTTTCAGCTTTCTCTCGGCCTGAAAACGCCTTAATCGTCACGAATGCACCAAAACTTAGTTTGAACAAAAAAGATTGGAAAACTATTCACAAACCATGATACCATCATTAAAAGGATAAATGTACTTTCCTGAGGTGCTGGTTTTAGGAAAACACTGTTAACCAATGCATTCTTGTGTTCTGTGCGTTTTCAGCGTTCTCTCGGCCTGCAAACGCCTTAATAGTCAAGAAAGCACCAAAACTTAGTTTGAACAAAAAAGGTTGGAAAACTATTAATAAACCATGATACCATCATAAAACAGATACATTTACTTTCCTGGTGTGCTAGTTTTAGGTAAACACTGTTAACCAATACATTCTTGTGTTCTGTGCGTTTTCAGCGTTCTCTCGGCCTGAAAACGCCTGAAAACGCCTTAATGCACCAAAACTTAGTTTGAACAAAAAAGATTGGAAAACTATTCACAAACCATGATACCATCATGAAAAGGATAAATGTACTTTCCTGAGGTGCTGGTTTTAGGAAAGCACTGTTAACCAATGCATTCTTGTGTTCTCTGCGTTTTCAGCTTTCTCTCGGCCTGAAAACGCCTTAATCGTCACGAATGCACCAAAACTTAGTTTGAACAAAAAAGATTGGAAAACTATTCACAAACCATGATACCATCATGAAAAGGATAAATGTACTTTCCTGAGGTGCTGGTTTTAGGAAAACACTGTTAACCAATGCATTATTGTGTTCCGTGCGTTTTCAGCTTTCTCTCGACCTGCAAACGCCTTAACAGTCAAGAATGCACCAAAACTTAGTTTGAACAAAAAAGATTGGAAAACTATTCACAAACCATGATACCATCATGAAAAGGATAAATGTAATTTCCTGAGGTGCTGGTTTTAGGAAAACACTGTTAACCAATGCATTCTTGTGTTCTGTGCATTTTCAGCGTTCTCTCGGCCTGCAAACGCCTTAATAGTCATGAATGCACCAAAACTTAGTTTGAACAAAAATGGTTTGTAAACTATTCACAAACCGTGATACCATCATAAAAAAGATAAATGTACTTTCCTGAGGTGCTAGTTTAAGGAAAACACTGTTAACCAATGCATTCTTGTGTTCTGTGTGTTTTCAGCTTTCTCTCGGCCTGAAAACGCCTTAATAGTCACGAATGCACCAAAACTTAGTTTGAACAAAAATGATTGGAAAACTATTCACAAACCATGATACCATCATAAAACAGATGAATGTAATTTCCTGAGGTGCTGGTTTTAGGAAAACACTGTTAAACAATGCATTCTTGTGTTCTGTGCGTTTTCAGCGTCCTCTCGGCCTGAAAACGCCTTAACAGTCACGAATGCACCAAAACTTAGTTTGAACAAAAAAGATTGGAAAACTATTCACAAACCATGATACCATCATAAAACAGATAAATGTACTTTCCTGAGGTGCTGGTTTTAGGAAAACACTGTTAAACAATGCATTCTTGTGTTCTGTGCGTTTTCAGCCTTCTCTCGGCCTTCAAACGCCTTAACAGATATGAATGCACCAAAACTTAATTTGAACAAAAATGGTTGGTAAACTATTCACAAACCATGATACCATCATAAAACAGATAAATTTACTTTCCTGATGTGCTAGTTTTAGGTAAACACTGTTAACCAATGCATTCTTGTGTTCTGTGCGTTTTCAGCTTTCTCTCGGCCTGAAAACGCCTTAATAGTCACGAATGCACCAAAACTTAGTTTGAACAAAAAAGATTGGAAAACTATTCACAAACCATGATACCATCATGAAAAGGATAAATGTACTTTCCTGAGGTGCTGGTTTTAGGAAAACACTGTTAACCAATGCATTCTTGTGTTCTGTGCGTTTTCAGCGTTCTCTCGGCCTGAAAACGCCTTAATAGTCACGAATGCACCAAAACTTAGTTTGAACAAAAAAGATTGGAAAACTATTCACAAACCATGATACCATCATAAAACAGATAAATGTACTTTCCTGAGGTGCTGGTTTTAGGAAAACACTGTTAAACAATGCATTCTTGTGTTCTGTGCGTTTTCAGCTTTCTCTCGGCCTGAAAACGCCTTAATAGTCACGAATGCACCAAAACTTAGTTTGAACAAAAAAGATTGGAAAACTATTCACAAACCATGATACCATCATTAAAAGGATAAATGTACTTTCCTGAGGTGCTGGTTTTAGGAAAACACTGTTAACCAATGCATTCTTGTGTTCTGTGCGTTTTCAGCGTTCTCTTGGCCTGCAAACGCCTTAATAGTCAAGAAAGCACCAAAACTTAGTTTGAACAAAAAAGGTTGGAAAACTATTAATAAACCATGATACCATCATAAAACAGATACATTTACTTTCCTGGTGTGCTAGTTTTAGGTAAACACTGTTAACCAATGCATTCTTGTGTTCTGTGCGTTTTCAGCGTTCTCTCGGCCTGAAAACGCCTTAATAGTCATGAATGCACCAAAACTTAGTTTGAACAAAAATGGTTTGTAAACTATTCACAAACCATGATACCATCATAAAACAGATAAATGTACTTTCCTGAGGTGCTGGTTTTAGGAAAACACTGTTAACCAATGCATTCTTGTGTTCTGTTCGTTTTCAGCGTTCTCTCGGCCTTAAAACGCCTTAATGCACCAAAACTTAGTTTGAACAAAAAAGATTGGAAAACTATTCACAAACCATGATACCATCATGAAAAGGATAAATGTACTTTCTTGAGGTGCTGGTTTTAGGAAAGCACTGTTAACCAATGCATTCTTGTGTTCTGTGCGTTTTCAGCTTTCTCTCGGCCTGAAAACGCCTTAATCGTCACGAATGCACCAAAACTTAGTTTGAACAAAAAAGATTGGAAAACTATTCACAAACCATGATACCATCATTAAAAGGATAAATGTACTTTCCTGAGGTGCTGGTTTTAGGAAAACACTGTTAACCAATGCATTCTTGTGTTCTGTGCGTTTTCAGCGTTCTCTCGGCCTGCAAACGCCTTAATAGTCAAGAAAGCACCAAAACTTAGTTTGAACAAAAAAGGTTGGAAAACTATTAATAAACCATGATACCATCATAAAACAGATACATTTACTTTCCTGGTGTGCTAGTTTTAGGTAAACACTGTTAACCAATACATTCTTGTGTTCTGTGCGTTTTCAGCGTTCTCTCGGCCTGAAAACGCCTGAAAACGCCTTAATGCACCAAAACTTAGTTTGAACAAAAAAGATTGGAAAACTATTCACAAACCATGATACCATCATGAAAAGGATAAATGTACTTTCCTGAGGTGCTGGTTTTAGGAAAGCACTGTTAACCAATGCATTCTTGTGTTCTCTGCGTTTTCAGCTTTCTCTCGGCCTGAAAACGCCTTAATCGTCACGAATGCACCAAAACTTAGTTTGAACAAAAAAGATTGGAAAACTATTCACAAACCATGATACCATCATGAAAAGGATAAATGTACTTTCCTGAGGTGCTGGTTTTAGGAAAACACTGTTAACCAATGCATTATTGTGTTCCGTGCGTTTTCAGCTTTCTCTCGACCTGCAAACGCCTTAACAGTCAAGAATGCACCAAAACTTAGTTTGAACAAAAAAGATTGGAAAACTATTCACAAACCATGATACCATCATGAAAAGGATAAATGTAATTTCCTGAGGTGCTGGTTTTAGGAAAACACTGTTAACCAATGCATTCTTGTGTTCTGTGCATTTTCAGCGTTCTCTCGGCCTGCAAACGCCTTAATAGTCATGAATGCACCAAAACTTAGTTTGAACAAAAATGGTTTGTAAACTATTCACAAACCGTGATACCATCATAAAAAAGATAAATGTACTTTCCTGAGGTGCTAGTTTAAGGAAAACACTGTTAACCAATGCATTCTTGTGTTCTGTGTGTTTTCAGCTTTCTCTCGGCCTGAAAACGCCTTAATAGTCACGAATGCACCAAAACTTAGTTTGAACAAAAATGATTGGAAAACTATTCACAAACCATGATACCATCATAAAACAGATGAATGTAATTTCCTGAGGTGCTGGTTTTAGGAAAACACTGTTAAACAATGCATTCTTGTGTTCTGTGCGTTTTCAGCGTTCTCTCGGCCTGCAAACGCCTTAATAGTCATGAATGCACCAAAACTTAGTTTGAACAAAAAAGGTTGGAAAACTATTAACAAACCATGTTACCATCATAAAAAAGATAAATGTACTTTCCTGAGGTGCTGGTTTTAGGAAAACACTGTTAACCAATGCATTCTTGTGTTCTGTGCGTTTTCAGCGTTCTCTCGGCCTGAAAACGCCTTAACAGTCACGAATGCACCAAAACTTAGTTTGAACAAAAAAGATTGGAAAACTATTCACAAACCATGATACCATCATGAAAAGGATAAATGTACTTTCCTGAGGTGCTGGTTTTAGGAAAACACTGTTAACCAATGCATTCTTGTGTTCTGTGCGTTTTCAGCGTTCTCTCGGCCTGCAAACGCCTTAATAGTCATGAATGCACCAAAACTTAGTTTGAACAAAAATGGTTTGTAAACTATTCACAAACCATGATACCATCATAAAAAAGATAAATGTACTTTCCTGAGGTGCTAGTTTAAGGAAAACACTGTTAACCAATGCATTCTTGTGTTCTGTGTGTTTTCAATTTTCTCTCGCCCTGAAAACGCCTTAATAGTCACGAATGCACCAAAACTTAGTTTGAACAAAAAAGATTGGAAAACTATTCACAAACCATGATACCATCATAAAACAGATAAATGTACTTTCCTGAGGTGCTGGTTTTAGGAAAACACTGTTAAACAATGCATTCTTGTGTTCTGTGCGTTTTCAGCTTTCTCTCGGCCTGAAAACGCCTTAATAGTCACGAATGCACCAAAACTTAGTTTGAACAAAAAAGATTGGAAAACTATTCACAAACAATGATACCATCATTAAAAGGATAAATGTACTTTCCTGAGGTGCTGGTTTTAGGAAAACACTGTTAACCAATGCATTCTTGTGTTCTGTGCGTTTTCAGCGTTCTCTCGGCCTGCAAACGCCTTAATAGTCAAGAAAGCACCAAAACTTAGTTTGAACAAAAAAGGTTGGAAAACTATTAATAAACCATGATACCATCATAAAACAGATACATTTACTTTCCTGATGTGCTAGTTTTAGGTAAACACTGTTAACCAATGCATTCTTGTGTTCTGTGCGTTTTCAGCGTTCTCTCGGCCTGAAAACGCCTTAATAGTCATGAATGCACCAAAACTTAGTTTGAACAAAAATGGTTTGTAAACTATTCACAAACCATGATACCATCATAAAAAAGATAAATGTACTTTCCTGAGGTGCTAGTTTAAGGAAAACACTGTTAACCAATGCATTCTTGTGTTCTGTGTGTTTTCAATTTTCTCTCGCCCTGAAAACGCCTTAATAGTCACGAATGCACCAAAACTTAGTTTGAACAAAAAAGATTGGAAAACTATTCACAAACCATGATACCATCATGAAAAGGATAAATGTACTTTCCTGAGGTGCTGGTTTTAGGAAAACACTGTTAACCAATGCATTCTTGTGTTCTGTGCGTTTTCAGCGTTCTCTCGGCCTGAAAACGCCTTAATAGTCAAGAAAGCACCAAAACTTAGTTTGAACAAAAAAGGTTGGAAAACTATTAATAAACCATGATACCATCATAAAACAGATAAATTTACTTTCCTGATGTGCTGGTTTTAGGTAAACACTGTTACCAATGCATTCTTGTGTTCTGTGTGTTTTCAGCGTTCTCTCGGCCTGAAAACGCCTTAATAGTCATGAATGCACCAAAACTTAGTTTGAACAAAAATGGTTTGTAAACTATTCACAAACCATGATACCATCATGAAAAGGATAAATGTACTTTCCTGAGGTGCTGGTTTTAGGAAAGCACTGTTAACCAATGCATTCTTGTGTTCTGTGCGTTTTCAGCTTTCTCTCGGCCTGAAAACGCCTTAATCGTCACGAATGCACCAAAACTTAGTTTGAACAAAAAAGATTGGAAAACTATTCACAAACCATGATACCATCATGAAAAGGATAAATGTACTTTCCTGAGGTGCTGGTTTTAGGAAAACACTGTTAACCAATGCATTCTTGTGTTCCGTGCGTTTTCAGCTTTCTCTCGACCTGCAAACTCCTTAACAGTCAAGAATGCACCAAAACTTAGTTTGAACAAAAAAGATTGGAAAACTATTCACAAACCATGATACCATCATGAAAAGGATAAATGTAATTTCCTGAGGTGCTGGTTTTAGGAAAACACTGTTAACCAATGCATTCTTGTGTTCTGTGCATTTTCAGCGTTCTCTCGGCCTGCAAACGCCTTAATAGTCATGAATGCACCAAAACTTAGTTTGAACAAAAATGGTTTGTAAACTATTCACAAACCGTGATACCATCATAAAAAAGATAAATGTACTTTCCTGAGGTGCTAGTTTAAGGAAAACACTGTTAACCAATGCATTCTTGTGTTCTGTGTGTTTTCAGCTTTCTCTCGGTCTGAAAACGCCTTAATAGTCACGAATGCACCAAAACTTAGTTTGAACAAAAAAGATTGGAAAACTATTCACAAACCATGATACCATCATAAAACAGATGAATGTAATTTCCTGAGGTGCTGGTTTTAGGAAAACACTGTTAAACAATGCATTCTTGTGTTCTGTGCGTTTTCAGCGTTCTCTCGGCCTGCAAACGCCTTAATAGTCATGAATGCACCAAAACTTAGTTTGAACAAAAAAGGTTGGAAAACTATTAACAAACCATGTTACCATCATAAAAAAGATAAATGTACTTTCCTGAGGTGCTGGTTTTAGGAAAACACTGTTAACCAATGCATTCTTGTGTTCTGTGCGTTTTCAGCGTTCTCTCGGCCTGAAAACGCCTTAACAGTCACGAATGCACCAAAACTTAGTTTGAACAAAAAATATTGGAAAACTATTCACAAACCATGATACCATCATGAAAAGGATAAATGTACTTTCCTGAGGTGCTGGTTTTAGGAAAACACTGTTAACCAATGCATTCTTGTGTTCTGTGCGTTTTCAGCGTTCTCTCGGCCTGCAAACGCCTTATTAGTCATGAATGCACCAAAACTTAGTTTGAACAAAAAAGGTTGGAAAACTATTAACAAACCATGTTACCATCATAAAAAAGATAAATGTACTTTCCTGAGGTGCTGGTTTTAGGAAAACACTGTTAACCAATGCATTCTTGTGTTCTGTGCGTTTTCAGCGTTCTCTCGGCCTGAAAACGCCTTAACAGTCACGAATGCACCAAAACTTAGTTTGAACAAAAAAGATTGGAAAACTATTCACAAACCATGATACCATCATGAAAAGGATAAATGTACTTTCCTGAGGTGCTGGTTTTAGGAAAACACTGTTAACCAATGCATTCTTGTGTTCCGTGCGTTTTCAGCTTTCTCTCGACCTGCAAACGCCTTAACAGTCAAGAATGCACCAAAACTTAGTTTGAACAAAAAAGATTGGAAAACTATTCACAAACCATGATACCATCATAAAACAGATAAATGTACTTTCCTGAGGTGCTGGTTTTAGGAAAACACTGTTAAACAATGCATTCTTGTGTTCTGTGCGTTTTCAGCTTTCTCTCGGCCTGAAAACGCCTTAATAGTCACGAATGCACCAAAACTTAGTTTGAACAAAAAAGATTGGAAAACTATTCACAAACAATGATACCATCATTAAAAGGATAAATGTACTTTCCTGAGGTGCTGGTTTTAGGAAAACACTGTTAACCAATGCATTCTTGTGTTCTGTGCGTTTTCAGCGTTCTCTCGGCCTGCAAACGCCTTAATAGTCAAGAAAGCACCAAAACTTAGTTTGAACAAACTGTTAACATTGGTTAACAGTGTTTAAGGAAAACACTGTTAACCAATGCATTCTTGTGTTCTGCGTGTTTTCAATTTTCTCTCGCCCTGAAAACGCCTTAATAGTCACGAATGCACCAAAACTTAGTTTGAACAAAAAAGATTGGAAAACTATTCACAAACCATGATACCATCATGAAAAGGATAAATGTACTTTCCTGAGGTGCTGGTTTTAGGAAAACACTGTTAACCAATGCATTCTTGTGTTCTGTGCGTTTTCAGCGTTCTCTCGGCCTGAAAACGCCTTAATAGTCAAGAAAGCACCAAAACTTAGTTTGAACAAAAAAGGTTGGAAAACTATTAATAAACCATGATACCATCATAAAACAGATAAATTTACTTTCCTGATGTGCTGGTTTTAGGTAAACACTGTTAACCAATGCATTCTTGTGTTCTGTGTGTTTTCAGCGTTCTCTCGGCCTGAAAACGCCTTAATAGTCATGAATGCACCAAAACTTAGTTTGAACAAAAATGGTTTGTAAACTATTCACAAACCATGATACCATCATGAAAAGGATAAATGTACTTTCCTGAGGTGCTGGTTTTAGGAAAGCACTGTTAACCAATGCATTCTTGTGTTCTGTGCGTTTTCAGCTTTCTCTCGGCCTGAAAACGCCTTAATCGTCACGAATGCACCAAAACTTAGTTTGAACAAAAAAGATTGGAAAACTATTCACAAACCATGATACCATCATGAAAAGGATAAATGTACTTTCCTGAGGTGCTGGTTTTAGGAAAACACTGTTAACCAATGCATTCTTGTGTTCCGTGCGTTTTCAGCTTTCTCTCGACCTGCAAACGCCTTAACAGTCAAGAATGCACCAAAACTTAGTTTGAACAAAAAAGATTGGAAAACTATTCACAAACCATGATACCATCATGAAAAGGATAAATGTAATTTCCTGAGGTGCTGGTTTTAGGAAAACACTGTTAACCAATGCATTCTTGTGTTCTGTGCATTTTCAGCGTTCTCTCGGCCTGCAAACGCCTTAATAGTCATGAATGCACCAAAACTTAGTTTGAACAAAAATGGTTTGTAAACTATTCACAAACCGTGATACCATCATAAAAAAGATAAATGTACTTTCCTGAGGTGCTAGTTTAAGGAAAACACTGTTAACCAATGCATTCTTGTGTTCTGTGTGTTTTCAGCTTTCTCTCGGCCTGAAAACGCCTTAATAGTCACGAATGCACCAAAACTTAGTTTGAACAAAAAAGATTGGAAAACTATTCACAAACCATGATACCATCATAAAACAGATGAATGTAATTTCCTGAGGTGCTGGTTTTAGGAAAACACTGTTAAACAATGCATTCTTGTGTTCTGTGCGTTTTCAGCGTTCTCTCGGCCTGCAAACGCCTTAATAGTCATGAATGCACCAAAACTTAGTTTGAACAAAAAAGGTTGGAAAACTATTAACAAACCATGTTACCATCATAAAAAAGATAAATGTACTTTCCTGAGGTGCTGGTTTTAGGAAAACACTGTTAACCAATGCATTCTTGTGTTCTGTGCGTTTTCAGCGTTCTCTCGGCCTGAAAACGCCTTAACAGTCACGAATGCACCAAAACTTAGTTTGAACAAAAAAGATTGGAAAACTATTCACAAACCATGATACCA
This sequence comes from Gasterosteus aculeatus, assembly GCF_964276395.1. NCBI lineage: Eukaryota > Metazoa > Chordata > Actinopteri > Perciformes > Gasterosteidae > Gasterosteus > Gasterosteus aculeatus. The sequence continues at coordinate 12,879,384 of NC_135705.1, forward strand.
TCATGAAAAGGATAAATGTACTTTCCTGAGGTGCTGGTTTTAGGAAAACACTGTTAACCAATGCATTCTTGTGTTCCGTGCGTTTTCAGCTTTCTCTCGACCTGCAAACGCCTTAACAGTCAAGAATGCACCAAAACTTAGTTTGAACAAAAAAAATTGGAAAACTATTCACAAACCATGATACCATCATGAAAAGGATAAATGTACTTTCCTGAGGTGCTGGTTTTAGGAAAACACTGTTAACCAATGCATTCTTGTGTTCTGTGCGTTTTCAGCGTTCTCTCGGCCTGCAAACGCCTTAATAGTCATGAATGCACCAAAACTTAGTTTGAACAAAAATGGTTTGTAAACTATTCACAAACCATGATACCATCATAAAAAAGATAAATGTACTTTCCTGAGGTGCTAGTTTAAGGAAAACACTGTTAACCAATGCATTCTTGTGTTCTGTGTGTTTTCAATTTTCTCTCGCCCTGAAAACGCCTTAATAGTCACGAATGCACCAAAACTTAGTTTGAACAAAAAAGATTGGAAAACTATTCACAAACCATGATACCATCATAAAACAGATAAATGTACTTTCCTGAGGTGCTGGTTTTAGGAAAACACTGTTAAACAATGCATTCTTGTGTTCTGTGCGTTTTCAGCTTTCTCTCGGCCTGAAAACGCCTTAATAGTCACGAATGCACCAAAACTTAGTTTGAACAAAAAAGATTGGAAAACTATTCACAAACAATGATACCATCATTAAAAGGATAAATGTACTTTCCTGAGGTGCTGGTTTTAGGAAAACACTGTTAACCAATGCATTCTTGTGTTCTGTGCGTTTTCAGCGTTCTCTCGGCCTGCAAACGCCTTAATAGTCAAGAAAGCACCAAAACTTAGTTTGAACAAAAAAGGTTGGAAAACTATTAATAAACCATGATACCATCATAAAACAGATACATTTACTTTCCTGATGTGCTAGTTTTAGGTAAACACTGTTAACCAATGCATTCTTGTGTTCTGTGCGTTTTCAGCGTTCTCTCGGCCTGAAAACGCCTTAATAGTCATGAATGCACCAAAACTTAGTTTGAACAAAAATGGTTTGTAAACTATTCACAAACCATGATACCATCATAAAACAGATAAATGTACTTTCCTGAGGTGCTGGTTTTAGGAAAACACTGTTAACCAATGCATTCTTGTGTTCCGTGCGTTTTCAGCTTTCTCTCGACCTGCAAACGCCTTAACAGTCACGAATGCACCAAAACTTAGTTTGAACAAAAAAGATTGGAAAACTATTCACAAACCATGATACCATCATGAAAAGGATAAATGTACTTTCCTGAGGTGCTGGTTTTAGGAAAACACTGTTAACCAATGCATTCTTGTGTTCCGTGCGTTTTCAGCTTTCTCTCGACCTGCAAACGCCTTAACAGTCAAGAATGCACCAAAACTTAGTTTGAACAAAAAAGATTGGAAAACTATTCACAAACCATGATACCATCATGAAAAGGATAAATGTACTTTCCTGAGGTGCTGGTTTTAGGAAAACACTGTTAACCAATGCATTCTTGTGTTCTGTGCGTTTTCAGCCTTCTCTCGGCCTGCAAACGCCTTAACAGATATGGATGCACTTCATAGCACCAAAACTTAGTTTGAACAAAAAAGATTGGAAAACTATTCACAAACCATGATACCATCATGAAAAGGATAAATGTACTTTCCTGAGGTGCTGGTTTTAGGAAAACACTGTTAACCAATGCATTCTTGTGTTCTGTGCGTTTTCAGCGTTCTCTCGGCCTGAAAACGCCTTAATAGTCAAGAAAGCACCAAAACTTAGTTTGAACAAAAAAGGTTGGAAAACTATTAATAAGCCATGATACCATCATAAAACAGATAAATTTACTTTCCTGAGGTGCTAGTTTAAGGAAAACACTGTTAACCAATGCATTCTTGTGTTCTGTGTGTTTTCAGCTTTCTCTCGCCCTGAAAACGCCTTAATAGTCACGAATGCACCAAAACTTAGTTTGAACAAAAAAGATTGGAAAACTATTCACAAACATGATACCATCATAAAACAGATGAATGTAATTTCCTGAGGTGCTGGTTTTAGGAAAACACTGTTAAACAATGCATTCTTGTGTTCTGTGCGTTTTCAGCTTTCTCTCGGCCTGAAAACGCCTTAATGGTCACGAATGCACCAAAACTGAGTTTGAACAAAAAAGATTGGAAAACTATTCACAAACCATGATACCATCATAAAACAGATACATTTACTTTCCTGATGTGCTAGTTTTAGGAAAACACTGTTAACCAATGCGTTCTTGTGTTCTGTGCGTTTTCAGCGTTCTCTCGGCCTGCAAACGCCTTAATAGTCATGAATGCACCAAAACTTAGTTTGAACAAAAAAGGTTGGAAAACTATTAACAAACCATGTGACCATCATAAAAAAGATAAATGTACTTTAATGAGGTGCTGGTTTTAGGAAAACACTGTTAACCAATGCATTCTTGTGTTCTGTGCGTTTTCAGCTTTCTCTCGGCCTGAAAACGCCTTAATAGTCATGAATGCACCAAAACTTAGTTTGAACAAAAATGGTTTGTAAACTATTCACAAACCATGATACCATCATAAAACAGATAAATGTACTTTCCTGAGGTGCTGGTTTTAGGAAAACACTGTTAACCAATGCATTCTTGTGTTCCGTGCGTTTTCAGCTTTCTCTCGACCTGCAAACGCCTTAACAGTCAAGAATGCACCAAAACTTAGTTTGAACAAAAAAGATTGGAAAACTATTCACAAACCATGATACCATCATAAAAAAGATAAATGTACTTTCCTGAGGTGCTAGTTTAAGGAAAACACTGTTAACCAATGCATTCTTGTGTTCTGTGTTTTTTCAATTTTCTCTCGCCCTGAAAACGCCTTAATAGTCACGAATGCACCAAAACTTAGTTTGAACAAAAAAGATTGGGAAACTATTCACAAACCATGATACCATCATAAAACAGATGAATGTAATTTCCTGAGGTGCTGGTTTTAGGAAAACACTGTTAAACAATGCATTCTTGTGTTCTGTGCGTTTTCAGCTTTCTCTCGGCCTGAAAACGCCTTAATAGTCACGAATGCACCAAAACTTAGTTTGAACAAAAATGGTTGGTAAACTATTCACAAACCATGATACCATCATAAAACAGATGAATGTACTTTCCTGAGGTGCTGGTTTTAGGAAAACACTGTTAACCAATGCGTTCTTGTGTTCTGTGCGTTTTCAGCTTTCTCTCGGCCTGAAAACGCCTTAATAGTCACGAATGCACCAAAACTTAGTTTGAACAAAAAAGATTGGAAAACTATTCACAAACCATGATACCATCATTAAAAGGATAAATGTACTTTCCTGAGGTGCTGGTTTTAGGAAAACACTGTTAACCAATGCATTCTTGTGTTCTGTGCGTTTTCAGCGTTCTCTCGGCCTGCAAACGCCTTAATAGTCAAGAAAGCACCAAAACTTAGTTTGAACAAAAAAGGTTGGAAAACTATTAATAAACCATGATACCATCATAAAACAGATAAATTTACTTTCCTGATGTGCTGGTTTTAGGTAAACACTGTTAACCAATGCATTCTTGTGTTCTGTGTGTTTTCAGCGTTCTCTCGGCCTGAAAACGCCTTAATAGTCATGAATGCACCAAAACTTAGTTTGAACAAAAATGGTTTGTAAACTATTCACAAACCATGATACCATCATAAAAAAGATAAATGTACTTTCCTGAGGTGCTAGTTTAAGGAAAACACTGTTAACCAATGCATTCTTGTGTTCTGTGTGTTTTCAGCTTTCTCTCGCCCTGAAAACGCCTTAATAGTCACGAATGCACCAAAACTTAGTTTGAACAAAAAAGATTGGAAAACTATTCACAAACCATGATACCATCATAAAACAGATGAATGTAATTTCCTGAGGTGCTGGTTTTAGGAAAACACTGTTAAACAATGCATTCTTGTGTTCTGTGCGTTTTCAGCTTTCTCTCGGCCTGAAAACGCCTTAATGCACCAAAACTTAGTTTGAACAAAAAAGATTGGAAAACTATTCACAAACCATGATACCATCATGAAAAGGATAAATGTAATTTCCTGAGGTGCTGGTTTTAGGAAAACACTGTTAACCAATGCATTCTTGTGTTCTGTGCGTTTTCAGCGTTCTCTCGGCCTGCAAACGCCTTAATAGTCATGAATGCACCAAAACTTAGTTTGAACAAAAAAGATTGGAAAACTATTCACAAACGATGATACCATCATAAAACAGATGAATGTAATTTCCTGAGGTGCTGGTTTTAGGAAAACACTGTTAAACAATGCATTCTTGTGTTCTGTGCGTTTTCAGCGTTCTCTCGGCCTGCAAACGCCTTAATAGTCACGAATGCACCAAAACTTAGTTTGAACAAAAAAGATTGGAAAACTATTCACAAACCATGATACCATCATTAAAAGGATAAATGTACTTTCCTGAGGTGCTGGTTTTAGGAAAACACTGTTAACCAATGCATTCTTGTGTTCTGTGCGTTTTCAGCGTTCTCTCGGCCTGCAAACGCCTTAATAGTCAAGAAAGCACCAAAACTTAGTTTGAACAAAAAAGGTTGGAAAACTATTAATAAACCATGATACCATCATAAAACAGATAAATTTACTTTCCTGATGTGCTGGTTTTAGGTAAACACTGTTAACCAATGCATTCTTGTGTTCTGTGTGTTTTCAGCGTTCTCTCGGCCTGAAAACGCCTTAATAGTCATGAATGCACCAAAACTTAGTTTGAACAAAAATGGTTTGTAAACTATTCACAAACCGTGATACCATCATAAAAAAGATAAATGTACTTTCCTGAGGTGCTAGTTTAAGGAAAACACTGTTAACCAATGCATTCTTGTGTTCTGTGTGTGTTCAGCTTTCTCTCGGCCTGAAAACGCCTTAATAGTCACGAATGCACCAAAACTTAGTTTGAACAAAAAAGATTGGAAAACTATTCACAAACGATGATACCATCATAAAACAGATGAATGTAATTTCCTGAGGTGCTGGTTTTAGGAAAACACTGTTAAACAATGCATTCTTGTGTTCTGTGCGTTTTCAGCGTTCTCTCGGCCTGCAAACGCCTTAATAGTCACGAATGCACCAAAACTTAGTTTGAACAAAAAAGATTGGAAAACTATTCACAAACCATGATACCATCATTAAAAGGATAAATGTACTTTCCTGAGGTGCTGGTTTTAGGAAAACACTGTTAACCAATGCATTCTTGTGTTCTGTGCGTTTTCAGCGTTCTCTCGGCCTGCAAACGCCTTAATAGTCAAGAAAGCACCAAAACTTAGTTTGAACAAAAAAGGTTGGAAAACTATTAATAAACCATGATACCATCATAAAACAGATAAATTTACTTTCCTGATGTGCTGGTTTTAGGTAAACACTGTTAACCAATGCATTCTTGTGTTCTGTGTGTTTTCAGCGTTCTCTCGGCCTGAAAACGCCTTAATAGTCATGAATGCACCAAAACTTAGTTTGAACAAAAATGGTTTGTAAACTATTCACAAACCATGATACCATCATAAAAAAGATAAATGTACTTTCCTGAGGTGCTGGTTTTAGGAAAACACTGTTAAACAATGCATTCTTGTGTTCTGTGCGTTTTCAGCCTTCTCTCGGCCTGCAAACGCCTTAACAGATATGAATGCACCAAAACTTAATTTGAACAAAAATGGTTGGTAAACTATTCACAAACCATGATACCATCATAAAACAGATAAATTTACTTTCCTGATGTGCTAGTTTTAGGTAAACACTGTTAACCAATGCATTCTTGTGTTCTGTGCGTTTTCAGCTTTCTCTCGGCCTGAAAACGCCTTAATGGTCACGAATGCACCAAAACTTAGTTTGAACAAAAAAGATTGGAAAACTATTCACAAACCATGATACCATCATGAAAAGGATAAATGTACTTTCCTGAGGTGCTGGTTTTAGGAAAACACTGTTAACCAATGCATTCTTGTGTTCCGTGCGTTTTCAGCTTTCTCTCGACCTGCAAACGCCTTAACAGTCAAGAATGCACCAAAACTTAGTTTGAACAAAAAAGATTGGAAAACTATTCACAAACCATGATACCATCATGAAAAGGATAAATGTACTTTCCTGAGGTGCTGGTTTTAGGAAAACACTGTTAACCAATGCATTCTTGTGTTCTGTGCGTTTTCAGCGTTCTCTCGGCCTGCAAACGCCTTAATAGTCATGAATGCACCAAAACTTAGTTTGAACAAAAATGGTTTGTAAACTATTCACAAACCATGATACCATCATGAAAAGGATAAATGTACTTTCCTGAGGTGCTGGTTTTAGGAAAACACTGTTAACCAATGCATTCTTGTGTTCTGTGCGTTTTCAGCGTTCTCTCGGCCTGCAAACGCCTTAATAGTCATGAATGCACCAAAACTTAGTTTGAACAAAAATGGTTTGTAAACTATTCACAAACCATGATACCATCATGAAAAAGATAAATGTACTTTCCTGAGGTGCTAGTTTAAGGAAAACACTGTTAACCAATGCATTCTTGTGTTCTGTGTGTTTTCAGCTTTCTCTCGCCCTGAAAACGCCTTAATAGTCACGAATGCACCAAAACTTAGTTTGAACAAAAAAGATTGGAAAACTATTCACAAACATGAAGGCGTTTTCAGGCCGAGAGAACGCTGAAAACACACAGAACACAAGAATGCATTGGTTAACAGTGTTTACCTAAAACCAGCACATCAGGAAAGTAAATTTATCTGTTTTATGATGGTATCATGGTTTATTAATAGTTTTCCAACCTTTTTTGTTCAAACTAAGTTTTGGTGCTTTCTTGACTATTAAGGCGTTTGCAGGCCGAGAGAACGCTGAAAACGCACAGAACACAAGAATGCATTGGTTAACAGTGTTTTCCTAAAACCAGCACCTCAGGAAAGTACATTTATCCTTTTAATGATGGTATCATGGTTTGTGAATAGTTTTCCAATCTTTTTTGTTCAAACTAAGTTTTGGTGCTTTCTTGACTATTAAGGCGTTTTCAGGCCGAGAGAACGCTGAAAACGCACAGAACACAAGAATGCATTGGTTAACAGTGTTTTCCTAAAACCAGCACCTCAGGAAAGTACATTTATCCTTTTCATGATGGTATCATGGTTTGTGAATAGTTTTCCAATCTTTTTTGTTCAAACTAAGTTTTGGTGCATTCGTGACTATTAAGGCGTTTTCAGGCCGAGAGAAAGCTGAAAACGCACAGAACACAAGAATGCATTGGTTAACAGTGTTTACCTAAAACTAGCACATCAGGAAAGTAAATTTATCTGTTTTATGATGGTATCATGGTTTGTGAATAGTTTACCAACCATTTTTGTTCAAATTAAGTTTTGGTGCATTTATATCTGTTAAGGCGTTTGCAGGCCGAGAGAAGGCTGAAAACGCACAGAACACAAGAATGCATTGTTTAACAGTGTTTTCCTAAAACCAGCACCTCAGGAAAGTACATTTATCTGTTTTATGATGGTATCATGGTTTGTGAATAGTTTTCCAATCTTTTTTGTTCAAACTAAGTTTTGGTGCATTCGTGACTGTTAAGGCGTTTTCAGGCCGAGAGGACGCTGAAAACGCACAGAACACAAGAATGCATTGGTTAACAGTGCTTTCCTAAAACTAGAACCTCAGGAAAGTACATTTATCCTTTTCATGATGGTATCATGGTTTGTGAATAGTTTTCCAATCTTTTTAATGGTCACGAATGCACCAAAACTGAGTTTGAACAAAAAAGATTGGAAAACTATTCACAAACCATGATACCATCATAAAACAGATACATTTACTTTCCTGATGTGCTAGTTTTAGGAAAACACTGTTAACCAATGCGTTCTTGTGTTCTGTGCGTTTTCAGCGTTCTCTCGGCCTGCAAACGCCTTAATAGTCATGAATGCACCAAAACTTAGTTTGAACAAAAAAGGTTGGAAAACTATTAACAAACCATGTGACCATCATAAAAAAGATAAATGTACTTTAATGAGGTGCTGGTTTTAGGAAAACACTGTTAACCAATGCATTCTTGTGTTCTGTGCGTTTTCAGCTTTCTCTCGGCCTGAAAACGCCTTAATAGTCATGAATGCACCAAAACTTAGTTTGAACAAAAATGGTTTGTAAACTATTCACAAACCATGATACCATCATAAAACAGATAAATGTACTTTCCTGAGGTGCTGGTTTTAGGAAAACACTGTTAACCAATGCATTCTTGTGTTCCGTGCGTTTTCAGCTTTCTCTCGACCTGCAAACGCCTTAACAGTCAAGAATGCACCAAAACTTAGTTTGAACAAAAAAGATTGGAAAACTATTCACAAACCATGATACCATCATAAAAAAGATAAATGTACTTTCCTGAGGTGCTAGTTTAAGGAAAACACTGTTAACCAATGCATTCTTGTGTTCTGTGTGTTTTCAGCTTTCTCTCGCCCTGAAAACGCCTTAATAGTCACGAATGCACCAAAACTTAGTTTGAACAAAAAAGATTGGAAAACTATTCACAAACCATGATACCATCATAAAACAGATGAATGTAATTTCCTGAGGTGCTGGTTTTAGGAAAACACTGTTAAACAATGCATTCTTGTGTTCTGTGCGTTTTCAGCTTTCTCTCGGCCTGAAAACGCCTTAATGCACCAAAACTTAGTTTGAACAAAAAAGATTGGAAAACTATTCACAAACCATGATACCATCATGAAAAGGATAAATGTAATTTCCTGAGGTGCTGGTTTTAGGAAAACACTGTTAACCAATGCATTCTTGTGTTCTGTGCGTTTTCAGCGTTCTCTCGGCCTGCAAACGCCTTAATAGTCATGAATGCACCAAAACTTAGTTTGAACAAAAAAGATTGGAAAACTATTCACAAACGATGATACCATCATAAAACAGATGAATGTAATTTCCTGAGGTGCTGGTTTTAGGAAAACACTGTTAAACAATGCATTCTTGTGTTCTGTGCGTTTTCAGCGTTCTCTCGGCCTGCAAACGCCTTAATAGTCACGAATGCACCAAAACTTAGTTTGAACAAAAAAGATTGGAAAACTATTCACAAACCATGATACCATCATTAAAAGGATAAATGTACTTTCCTGAGGTGCTGGTTTTAGGAAAACACTGTTAACCAATGCATTCTTGTGTTCTGTGCGTTTTCAGCGTTCTCTCGGCCTGCAAACGCCTTAATAGTCAAGAAAGCACCAAAACTTAGTTTGAACAAAAAAGGTTGGAAAACTATTAATAAACCATGATACCATCATAAAACAGATAAATTTACTTTCCTGATGTGCTGGTTTTAGGTAAACACTGTTAACCAATGCATTCTTGTGTTCTGTGTGTTTTCAGCGTTCTCTCGGCCTGAAAACGCCTTAATAGTCATGAATGCACCAAAACTTAGTTTGAACAAAAATGGTTTGTAAACTATTCACAAACCGTGATACCATCATAAAAAAGATAAATGTACTTTCCTGAGGTGCTAGTTTAAGGAAAACACTGTTAACCAATGCATTCTTGTGTTCTGTGTGTGTTCAGCTTTCTCTCGGCCTGAAAACGCCTTAATAGTCACGAATGCACCAAAACTTAGTTTGAACAAAAAAGATTGGAAAACTATTCACAAACGATGATACCATCATAAAACAGATGAATGTAATTTCCTGAGGTGCTGGTTTTAGGAAAACACTGTTAAACAATGCATTCTTGTGTTCTGTGCGTTTTCAGCGTTCTCTCGGCCTGCAAACGCCTTAATAGTCACGAATGCACCAAAACTTAGTTTGAACAAAAAAGATTGGAAAACTATTCACAAACCATGATACCATCATTAAAAGGATAAATGTACTTTCCTGAGGTGCTGGTTTTAGGAAAACACTGTTAACCAATGCATTCTTGTGTTCTGTGCGTTTTCAGCGTTCTCTCGGCCTGCAAACGCCTTAATAGTCAAGAAAGCACCAAAACTTAGTTTGAACAAAAAAGGTTGGAAAACTATTAATAAACCATGATACCATCATAAAACAGATAAATTTACTTTCCTGATGTGCTGGTTTTAGGTAAACACTGTTAACCAATGCATTCTTGTGTTCTGTGTGTTTTCAGCGTTCTCTCGGCCTGAAAACGCCTTAATAGTCATGAATGCACCAAAACTTAGTTTGAACAAAAATGGTTTGTAAACTATTCACAAACCATGATACCATCATAAAAAAGATAAATGTACTTTCCTGAGGTGCTGGTTTTAGGAAAACACTGTTAAACAATGCATTCTTGTGTTCTGTGCGTTTTCAGCCTTCTCTCGGCCTGCAAACGCCTTAACAGATATGAATGCACCAAAACTTAATTTGAACAAAAATGGTTGGTAAACTATTCACAAACCATGATACCATCATAAAACAGATAAATTTACTTTCCTGATGTGCTAGTTTTAGGTAAACACTGTTAACCAATGCATTCTTGTGTTCTGTGCGTTTTCAGCTTTCTCTCGGCCTGAAAACGCCTTAATGGTCACGAATGCACCAAAACTTAGTTTGAACAAAAAAGATTGGAAAACTATTCACAAACCATGATACCATCATGAAAAGGATAAATGTACTTTCCTGAGGTGCTGGTTTTAGGAAAACACTGTTAACCAATGCATTCTTGTGTTCCGTGCGTTTTCAGCTTTCTCTCGACCTGCAAACGCCTTAACAGTCAAGAATGCACCAAAACTTAGTTTGAACAAAAAAGATTGGAAAACTATTCACAAACCATGATACCATCATGAAAAGGATAAATGTACTTTCCTGAGGTGCTGGTTTTAGGAAAACACTGTTAACCAATGCATTCTTGTGTTCTGTGCGTTTTCAGCGTTCTCTCGGCCTGCAAACGCCTTAATAGTCATGAATGCACCAAAACTTAGTTTGAACAAAAATGGTTTGTAAACTATTCACAAACCATGATACCATCATGAAAAGGATAAATGTACTTTCCTGAGGTGCTGGTTTTAGGAAAACACTGTTAACCAATGCATTCTTGTGTTCTGTGCGTTTTCAGCGTTCTCTCGGCCTGCAAACGCCTTAATAGTCATGAATGCACCAAAACTTAGTTTGAACAAAAATGGTTTGTAAACTATTCACAAACCATGATACCATCATGAAAAAGATAAATGTACTTTCCTGAGGTGCTAGTTTAAGGAAAACACTGTTAACCAATGCATTCTTGTGTTCTGTGTGTTTTCAGCTTTCTCTCGCCCTGAAAACGCCTTAATAGTCACGAATGCACCAAAACTTAGTTTGAACAAAAAAGATTGGAAAACTATTCACAAACATGAAGGCGTTTTCAGGCCGAGAGAACGCTGAAAACACACAGAACACAAGAATGCATTGGTTAACAGTGTTTACCTAAAACCAGCACATCAGGAAAGTAAATTTATCTGTTTTATGATGGTATCATGGTTTATTAATAGTTTTCCAACCTTTTTTGTTCAAACTAAGTTTTGGTGCTTTCTTGACTATTAAGGCGTTTGCAGGCCGAGAGAACGCTGAAAACGCACAGAACACAAGAATGCATTGGTTAACAGTGTTTTCCTAAAACCAGCACCTCAGGAAAGTACATTTATCCTTTTAATGATGGTATCATGGTTTGTGAATAGTTTTCCAATCTTTTTTGTTCAAACTAAGTTTTGGTGCTTTCTTGACTATTAAGGCGTTTTCAGGCCGAGAGAACGCTGAAAACGCACAGAACACAAGAATGCATTGGTTAACAGTGTTTTCCTAAAACCAGCACCTCAGGAAAGTACATTTATCCTTTTCATGATGGTATCATGGTTTGTGAATAGTTTTCCAATCTTTTTTGTTCAAACTAAGTTTTGGTGCATTCGTGACTATTAAGGCGTTTTCAGGCCGAGAGAAAGCTGAAAACGCACAGAACACAAGAATGCATTGGTTAACAGTGTTTACCTAAAACTAGCACATCAGGAAAGTAAATTTATCTGTTTTATGATGGTATCATGGTTTGTGAATAGTTTACCAACCATTTTTGTTCAAATTAAGTTTTGGTGCATTTATATCTGTTAAGGCGTTTGCAGGCCGAGAGAAGGCTGAAAACGCACAGAACACAAGAATGCATTGTTTAACAGTGTTTTCCTAAAACCAGCACCTCAGGAAAGTACATTTATCTGTTTTATGATGGTATCATGGTTTGTGAATAGTTTTCCAATCTTTTTTGTTCAAACTAAGTTTTGGTGCATTCGTGACTGTTAAGGCGTTTTCAGGCCGAGAGGACGCTGAAAACGCACAGAACACAAGAATGCATTGGTTAACAGTGCTTTCCTAAAACTAGAACCTCAGGAAAGTACATTTATCCTTTTCATGATGGTATCATGGTTTGTGAATAGTTTTCCAATCTTTTTAATGGTCACGAATGCACCAAAACTGAGTTTGAACAAAAAAGATTGGAAAACTATTCACAAACCATGATACCATCATAAAACAGATACATTTACTTTCCTGATGTGCTAGTTTTAGGAAAACACTGTTAACCAATGCGTTCTTGTGTTCTGTGCGTTTTCAGCGTTCTCTCGGCCTGCAAACGCCTTAATAGTCATGAATGCACCAAAACTTAGTTTGAACAAAAAAGGTTGGAAAACTATTAACAAACCATGTGACCATCATAAAAAAGATAAATGTACTTTAATGAGGTGCTGGTTTTAGGAAAACACTGTTAACCAATGCATTCTTGTGTTCTGTGCGTTTTCAGCTTTCTCTCGGCCTGAAAACGCCTTAATAGTCATGAATGCACCAAAACTTAGTTTGAACAAAAATGGTTTGTAAACTATTCACAAACCATGATACCATCATAAAACAGATAAATGTACTTTCCTGAGGTGCTGGTTTTAGGAAAACACTGTTAACCAATGCATTCTTGTGTTCCGTGCGTTTTCAGCTTTCTCTCGACCTGCAAACGCCTTAACAGTCAAGAATGCACCAAAACTTAGTTTGAACAAAAAAGATTGGAAAACTATTCACAAACCATGATACCATCATGAAAAGGATAAATGTACTTTCCTGAGGTGCTGGTTTTAGGAAAACACTGTTAACCAATGCATTCTTGTGTTCTGTGCGTTTTCAGCGTTCTCTCGGCCTGCAAACGCCTTAATAGTCATGAATGCACCAAAACTTAGTTTGAACAAAAATGGTTTGTAAACTATTCACAAACCATGATACCATCATAAAAAAGATAAATGTACTTTCCTGAGGTGCTAGTTTAAGGAAAACACTGTTAACCAATGCATTCTTGTGTTCTGTGTTTTTTCAATTTTCTCTCGCCCTGAAAACGCCTTAATAGTCACGAATGCACCAAAACTTAGTTTGAACAAAAAAGATTGGGAAACTATTCACAAACCATGATACCATCATAAAACAGATGAATGTAATTTCCTGAGGTGCTGGTTTTAGGAAAACACTGTTAAACAATGCATTCTTGTGTTCTGTGCGTTTTCAGCTTTCTCTCGGCCTGAAAACGCCTTAATAGTCACGAATGCACCAAAACTTAGTTTGAACAAAAATGGTTGGTAAACTATTCACAAACCATGATACCATCATAAAACAGATGAATGTACTTTCCTGAGGTGCTGGTTTTAGGAAAACACTGTTAACCAATGCGTTCTTGTGTTCTGTGCGTTTTCAGCTTTCTCTCGGCCTGAAAACGCCTTAATAGTCACGAATGCACCAAAACTTAGTTTGAACAAAAAAGATTGGAAAACTATTCACAAACCATGATACCATCATTAAAAGGATAAATGTACTTTCCTGAGGTGCTGGTTTTAGGAAAACACTGTTAACCAATGCATTCTTGTGTTCTGTGCGTTTTCAGCGTTCTCTCGGCCTGCAAACGCCTTAATAGTCAAGAAAGCACCAAAACTTAGTTTGAACAAAAAAGGTTGGAAAACTATTAATAAACCATGATACCATCATAAAACAGATAAATTTACTTTCCTGATGTGCTGGTTTTAGGTAAACACTGTTAACCAATGCATTCTTGTGTTCTGTGTGTTTTCAGCGTTCTCTCGGCCTGAAAACGCCTTAATAGTCATGAATGCACCAAAACTTAGTTTGAACAAAAATGGTTTGTAAACTATTCACAAACCATGATACCATCATAAAAAAGATAAATGTACTTTCCTGAGGTGCTAGTTTAAGGAAAACACTGTTAACCAATGCATTCTTGTGTTCTGTGTGTTTTCAGCTTTCTCTCGCCCTGAAAACGCCTTAATAGTCACGAATGCACCAAAACTTAGTTTGAACAAAAAAGATTGGAAAACTATTCACAAACCATGATACCATCATAAAACAGATGAATGTAATTTCCTGAGGTGCTGGTTTTAGGAAAACACTGTTAAACAATGCATTCTTGTGTTCTGTGCGTTTTCAGCTTTCTCTCGGCCTGAAAACGCCTTAATGCACCAAAACTTAGTTTGAACAAAAAAGATTGGAAAACTATTCACAAACCATGATACCATCATGAAAAGGATAAATGTAATTTCCTGAGGTGCTGGTTTTAGGAAAACACTGTTAACCAATGCATTCTTGTGTTCTGTGCGTTTTCAGCGTTCTCTCGGCCTGCAAACGCCTTAATAGTCATGAATGCACCAAAACTTAGTTTGAACAAAAAAGATTGGAAAACTATTCACAAACGATGATACCATCATAAAACAGATGAATGTAATTTCCTGAGGTGCTGGTTTTAGGAAAACACTGTTAAACAATGCATTCTTGTGTTCTGTGCGTTTTCAGCGTTCTCTCGGCCTGCAAACGCCTTAATAGTCACGAATGCACCAAAACTTAGTTTGAACAAAAAAGATTGGAAAACTATTCACAAACCATGATACCATCATTAAAAGGATAAATGTACTTTCCTGAGGTGCTGGTTTTAGGAAAACACTGTTAACCAATGCATTCTTGTGTTCTGTGCGTTTTCAGCGTTCTCTCGGCCTGCAAACGCCTTAATAGTCAAGAAAGCACCAAAACTTAGTTTGAACAAAAAAGGTTGGAAAACTATTAATAAACCATGATACCATCATAAAACAGATAAATTTACTTTCCTGATGTGCTGGTTTTAGGTAAACACTGTTAACCAATGCATTCTTGTGTTCTGTGTGTTTTCAGCGTTCTCTCGGCCTGAAAACGCCTTAATAGTCATGAATGCACCAAAACTTAGTTTGAACAAAAATGGTTTGTAAACTATTCACAAACCGTGATACCATCATAAAAAAGATAAATGTACTTTCCTGAGGTGCTAGTTTAAGGAAAACACTGTTAACCAATGCATTCTTGTGTTCTGTGTGTGTTCAGCTTTCTCTCGGCCTGAAAACGCCTTAATAGTCACGAATGCACCAAAACTTAGTTTGAACAAAAAAGATTGGAAAACTATTCACAAACGATGATACCATCATAAAACAGATGAATGTAATTTCCTGAGGTGCTGGTTTTAGGAAAACACTGTTAAACAATGCATTCTTGTGTTCTGTGCGTTTTCAGCGTTCTCTCGGCCTGCAAACGCCTTAATAGTCACGAATGCACCAAAACTTAGTTTGAACAAAAAAGATTGGAAAACTATTCACAAACCATGATACCATCATTAAAAGGATAAATGTACTTTCCTGAGGTGCTGGTTTTAGGAAAACACTGTTAACCAATGCATTCTTGTGTTCTGTGCGTTTTCAGCGTTCTCTCGGCCTGCAAACGCCTTAATAGTCAAGAAAGCACCAAAACTTAGTTTGAACAAAAAAGGTTGGAAAACTATTAATAAACCATGATACCATCATAAAACAGATAAATTTACTTTCCTGATGTGCTGGTTTTAGGTAAACACTGTTAACCAATGCATTCTTGTGTTCTGTGTGTTTTCAGCGTTCTCTCGGCCTGAAAACGCCTTAATAGTCATGAATGCACCAAAACTTAGTTTGAACAAAAATGGTTTGTAAACTATTCACAAACCATGATACCATCATAAAAAAGATAAATGTACTTTCCTGAGGTGCTGGTTTTAGGAAAACACTGTTAAACAATGCATTCTTGTGTTCTGTGCGTTTTCAGCCTTCTCTCGGCCTGCAAACGCCTTAACAGATATGAATGCACCAAAACTTAATTTGAACAAAAATGGTTGGTAAACTATTCACAAACCATGATACCATCATAAAACAGATAAATTTACTTTCCTGATGTGCTAGTTTTAGGTAAACACTGTTAACCAATGCATTCTTGTGTTCTGTGCGTTTTCAGCTTTCTCTCGGCCTGAAAACGCCTTAATGGTCACGAATGCACCAAAACTTAGTTTGAACAAAAAAGATTGGAAAACTATTCACAAACCATGATACCATCATGAAAAGGATAAATGTACTTTCCTGAGGTGCTGGTTTTAGGAAAACACTGTTAACCAATGCATTCTTGTGTTCCGTGCGTTTTCAGCTTTCTCTCGACCTGCAAACGCCTTAACAGTCAAGAATGCACCAAAACTTAGTTTGAACAAAAAAGATTGGAAAACTATTCACAAACCATGATACCATCATGAAAAGGATAAATGTACTTTCCTGAGGTGCTGGTTTTAGGAAAACACTGTTAACCAATGCATTCTTGTGTTCTGTGCGTTTTCAGCGTTCTCTCGGCCTGCAAACGCCTTAATAGTCATGAATGCACCAAAACTTAGTTTGAACAAAAATGGTTTGTAAACTATTCACAAACCATGATACCATCATGAAAAGGATAAATGTACTTTCCTGAGGTGCTGGTTTTAGGAAAACACTGTTAACCAATGCATTCTTGTGTTCTGTGCGTTTTCAGCGTTCTCTCGGCCTGCAAACGCCTTAATAGTCATGAATGCACCAAAACTTAGTTTGAACAAAAATGGTTTGTAAACTATTCACAAACCATGATACCATCATGAAAAAGATAAATGTACTTTCCTGAGGTGCTAGTTTAAGGAAAACACTGTTAACCAATGCATTCTTGTGTTCTGTGTGTTTTCAGCTTTCTCTCGCCCTGAAAACGCCTTAATAGTCACGAATGCACCAAAACTTAGTTTGAACAAAAAAGATTGGAAAACTATTCACAAACATGATACCATCATAAAACAGATGAATGTAATTTCCTGAGGTGCTGGTTTTAGGAAAACACTGTTAAACAATGCATTCTTGTGTTCTGTGCGTTTTCAGCTTTCTCTCGGCCTGAAAACGCCTTAATGGTCACGAATGCACCAAAACTGAGTTTGAACAAAAAAGATTGGAAAACTATTCACAAACCATGATACCATCATAAAACAGATACATTTACTTTCCTGATGTGCTAGTTTTAGGAAAACACTGTTAACCAATGCGTTCTTGTGTTCTGTGCGTTTTCAGCGTTCTCTCGGCCTGCAAACGCCTTAATAGTCATGAATGCACCAAAACTTAGTTTGAACAAAAAAGGTTGGAAAACTATTAACAAACCATGTGACCATCATAAAAAAGATAAATGTACTTTAATGAGGTGCTGGTTTTAGGAAAACACTGTTAACCAATGCATTCTTGTGTTCTGTGTGTTTTCAGCTTTCTCTCGGCCTGAAAACGCCTTAATAGTCATGAATGCACCAAAACTTAGTTTGAACAAAAATGGTTTGTAAACTATTCACAAACCATGATACCATCATAAAACAGATAAATGTACTTTCCTGAGGTGCTGGTTTTAAGAAAACACTGTTAACCAATGCATTCTTGTGTTCCGTGCGTTTTCAGCTTTCTCTCGACCTGCAAACGCCTTAACAGTCAAGAATGCACCAAAACTTAGTTTGAACAAAAAAGATTGGAAAACTATTCACAAACCATGATACCATCATGAAAAGGATAAATGTACTTTCCTGAGGTGCTGGTTTTAGGAAAACACTGTTAACCAATGCATTCTTGTGTTCTGTGCGTTTTCAGCGTTCTCTCGGCCTGCAAACGCCTTAATAGTCATGAATGCACCAAAACTTAGTTTGAACAAAAATGGTTTGTAAACTATTCACAAACCATGATACCATCATAAAAAAGATAAATGTACTTTCCTGAGGTGCTAGTTTAAGGAAAACACTGTTAACCAATGCATTCTTGTGTTCTGTGTTTTTTCAATTTTCTCTCGCCCTGAAAACGCCTTAATAGTCACGAATGCACCAAAACTTAGTTTGAACAAAAAAGATTGGGAAACTATTCACAAACCATGATACCATCATAAAACAGATGAATGTAATTTCCTGAGGTGCTGGTTTTAGGAAAACACTGTTAAACAATGCATTCTTGTGTTCTGTGCGTTTTCAGCTTTCTCTCGGCCTGAAAACGCCTTAATAGTCACGAATGCACCAAAACTTAGTTTGAACAAAAATGGTTGGTAAACTATTCACAAACCATGATACCATCATAAAACAGATGAATGTACTTTCCTGATGTGCTGGTTTTAGGAAAACACTGTTAACCAATGCGTTCTTGTGTTCTGTGCGTTTTCAGCTTTCTCTCGGCCTGAAAACGCCTTAATAGTCACGAATGCACCAAAACTTAGTTTGAACAAAAAAGATTGGAAAACTATTCACAAACCATGATACCATCATTAAAAGGATAAATGTACTTTCCTGAGGTGCTGGTTTTAGGAAAACACTGTTAACCAATGCATTCTTGTGTTCTGTGCGTTTTCAGCGTTCTCTCGGCCTGCAAACGCCTTAATAGTCAAGAAAGCACCAAAACTTAGTTTGAACAAAAAAGGTTGGAAAACTATTAATAAACCATGATACCATCATAAAACAGATAAATTTACTTTCCTGATGTGCTGGTTTTAGGTAAACACTGTTAACCAATGCATTCTTGTGTTCTGTGTGTTTTCAGCGTTCTCTCGGCCTGAAAACGCCTTAATAGTCATGAATGCACCAAAACTTAGTTTGAACAAAAATGGTTTGTAAACTATTCACAAACCATGATACCATCATAAAAAAGATAAATGTACTTTCCTGAGGTGCTAGTTTAAGGAAAACACTGTTAACCAATGCATTCTTGTGTTCTGTGTGTTTTCAGCTTTCTCTCGCCCTGAAAACGCCTTAATAGTCACGAATGCACCAAAACTTAGTTTGAACAAAAAAGATTGGAAAACTATTCACAAACCATGATACCATCATAAAACAGATGAATGTAATTTCCTGAGGTGCTGGTTTTAGGAAAACACTGTTAAACAATGCATTCTTGTGTTCTGTGCGTTTTCAGCTTTCTCTCGGCCTGAAAACGCCTTAATGCACCAAAACTTAGTTTGAACAAAAAAGATTGGAAAACTATTCACAAACCATGATACCATCATGAAAAGGATAAATGTAATTTCCTGAGGTGCTGGTTTTAGGAAAACACTGTTAACCAATGCATTCTTGTGTTCTGTGCGTTTTCAGCGTTCTCTCGGCCTGCAAACGCCTTAATAGTCATGAATGCACCAAAACTTAGTTTGAACAAAAATGGTTTGTAAACTATTCACAAACCGTGATACCATCATAAAAAAGATAAATGTACTTTCCTGAGGTGCTAGTTTAAGGAAAACACTGTTAACCAATGCATTCTTGTGTTCTGTGTGTGTTCAGCTTTCTCTCGGCCTGAAAACGCCTTAATAGTCACGAATGCACCAAAACTTAGTTTGAACAAAAAAGATTGGAAAACTATTCACAAACGATGATACCATCATAAAACAGATGAATGTAATTTCCTGAGGTGCTGGTTTTAGGAAAACACTGTTAAACAATGCATTCTTGTGTTCTGTGCGTTTTCAGCGTTCTCTCGGCCTGCAAACGCCTTAATAGTCATGAATGCACCAAAACTTAGTTTGAACAAAAAAGGTTGGAAAACTATTAACAAACCATTTTACCATCATAAAAAAGATAAATGTACTTTCCTGAGGTGCTGGTTTTAGGAAAACACTGTTAACCAATGCATTCTTGTGTTCTGTGCGTTTTCAGCGTTCTCTCGGCCTGAAAACGCCTTAACAGTCACGAATGCACCAAAACTTAGTTTGAACAAAAAAGATTGGAAAACTATTCACAAACCATGATACCATCATGAAAAGGATAAATGTACTTTCCTGAGGTTCTAGTTTTAGGAAAGCACTGTTAACCAATGCATTCTTGTGTTCTGTGCGTTTTCAGCGTCCTCTCGGCCTGAAAACGCCTTAACAGTCACGAATGCACCAAAACTTAGTTTGAACAAAAAAGATTGGAAAACTATTCACAAACCATGATACCATCATAAAACAGATAAATGTACTTTCCTGAGGTGCTGGTTTTAGGAAAACACTGTTAAACAATGCATTCTTGTGTTCTGTGCGTTTTCAGCCTTCTCTCGGCCTGAAAACGCCTTAACAGATATGAATGCACCAAAACTTAATTTGAACAAAAATGGTTGGTAAACTATTCACAAACCATGATACCATCATAAAACAGATAAATTTACTTTCCTGATGTGCTAGTTTTAGGTAAACACTGTTAACCAATGCATTCTTGTGTTCTGTGCGTTTTCAGCTTTCTCTCGGCCTGAAAACGCCTTAATAGTCACGAATGCACCAAAACTTAGTTTGAACAAAAAAGATTGGAAAACTATTCACAAACCATGATACCATCATGAAAAGGATAAATGTACTTTCCTGAGGTGCTGGTTTTAGGAAAACACTGTTAACCAATGCATTCTTGTGTTCTGTGCGTTTTCAGCGTTCTCTCGGCCTGAAAACGCCTTAATTCAAGAAAGCACCAAAACTTAGTTTGAACAAAAAAGGTTGGAAAACTATTAATAAACCATGATACCATCATAAAACAGAAAAATTTACTTTCCTGATGTGCTGGTTTTAGGTAAACACTGTTAACCAATGCATTCTTGTGTTCTGTGTGTTTTCAGCGTTCTCTCGGCCTGAAAACGCCTTAATAGTCATGAATGCACCAAAACTTAGTTTGAACAAAAATGGTTTGTAAACTATTCACAAACCATGATACCATCATAAAAAAGATAAATGTACTTTCCTGAGGTGCTAGTTTAAGGAAAACACTGTTAACCAATGCATTCTTGTGTTCTGTGTGTTTTCAGCTTTCTCTCGCCCTGAAAACGCCTTAATAGTCACGAATGCACCAAAACTTAGTTTGAACAAAAAAGATTGGAAAACTATTCACAAACCATGATACCATCATAAAACAGATGAATGTAATTTCCTGAGGTGCTGGTTTTAGGAAAACACTGTTAAACAATGCATTCTTGTGTTCTGTGCGTTTTCAGCTTTCTCTCGGCCTGAAAACGCCTTAATGGTCACGAATGCACCAAAACTTAGTTTGAACAAAAAAGATTGGAAAACTATTCACAAACCATGATACCATCATGAAAAGGATAAATGTACTTTCCTGAGGTGCTGGTTTTAGGAAAACACTGTTAACCAATGCATTCTTGTGTTCCGTGCGTTTTCAGCTTTCTCTCGACCTGCAAACGCCTTAACAGTCAAGAATGCACCAAAACTTAGTTTGAACAAAAAAGATTGGAAAACTATTCACAAACCATGATACCATCATGAAAAGGATAAATGTACTTTCCTGAGGTGCTGGTTTTAGGAAAACACTGTTAACCAATGCATTCTTGTGTTCTGTGCGTTTTCAGCGTTCTCTCGGCCTGCAAACGCCTTAATAGTCATGAATGCACCAAAACTTAGTTTGAACAAAAATGGTTTGTAAACTATTCACAAACCATGATACCATCATGAAAAGGATAAATGTACTTTCCTGAGGTGCTGGTTTTAGGAAAACACTGTTAACCAATGCATTCTTGTGTTCTGTGCGTTTTCAGCGTTCTCTCGGCCTGCAAACGCCTTAATAGTCATGAATGCACCAAAACTTAGTTTGAACAAAAATGGTTTGTAAACTATTCACAAACCATGATACCATCATGAAAAAGATAAATGTACTTTCCTGAGGTGCTAGTTTAAGGAAAACACTGTTAACCAATGCATTCTTGTGTTCTGTGTGTTTTCAGCTTTCTCTCGCCCTGAAAACGCCTTAATAGTCACGAATGCACCAAAACTTAGTTTGAACAAAAAAGATTGGAAAACTATTCACAAACATGATACCATCATAAAACAGATGAATGTAATTTCCTGAGGTGCTGGTTTTAGGAAAACACTGTTAAACAATGCATTCTTGTGTTCTGTGCGTTTTCAGCTTTCTCTCGGCCTGAAAACGCCTTAATGGTCACGAATGCACCAAAACTGAGTTTGAACAAAAAAGATTGGAAAACTATTCACAAACCATGATACCATCATAAAACAGATACATTTACTTTCCTGATGTGCTAGTTTTAGGAAAACACTGTTAACCAATGCGTTCTTGTGTTCTGTGCGTTTTCAGCGTTCTCTCGGCCTGCAAACGCCTTAATAGTCATGAATGCACCAAAACTTAGTTTGAACAAAAAAGGTTGGAAAACTATTAACAAACCATGTGACCATCATAAAAAAGATAAATGTACTTTAATGAGGTGCTGGTTTTAGGAAAACACTGTTAACCAATGCATTCTTGTGTTCTGTGCGTTTTCAGCTTTCTCTCGGCCTGAAAACGCCATAACAGTCACGAATGCACCAAAACGTAGTTTGAACAAAAAAGATTGGAAAACTATTCACAAACCATGATACCATCATAAAACAGATACATTTACTTTCCTGAGGTGCTGGTTTTAGGAAAACACTGTTAAACAATGCATTCTTGTGTTCTGTGCGTTTTCAGCCTTCTCTCGGCCTGCAAACGCCTTAACAGATATGAATGCACCAAAACTTAGTTTGAACAAAAATGGTTGGTAAACTATTCACAAACCATGATACCATCATGAAAAGGATAAATGTACTTTCCTGAGGTGCTGGTTTTAGGAAAACACTGTTAACCAATGCATTCTTGTGTTCTGTGTGTTTTCAGCTTTCTCTCGCCCTGAAAACGCCTTAATAGTCACGAATGCACCAAAACTTAGTTTGAACAAAAAAGATTGGAAAACTATTCACAAACCATGATACCATCATAAAACAGATGAATGTAATTTCCTGAGGTGCTGGTTTTAGGAAAACACTGTTAACCAATGCATTCTTGTGTTCTGTGCGTTTTCAGCGTTCTCTCGGCCTGCAAACGCCTTAATAGTCAAGAAAGCACCAAAACTTAGTTTGAACAAAAAAGGTTGGAAAACTATTAATAAACCATGATACCATCATAAAACAGATACATTTACTTTCCTGATGTGCTAGTTTTAGGTAAACACTGTTAACCAATGCATTCTTGTGTTCTGTGCGTTTTCAGCGTTCTCTCGGCCTGAAAACGCCTTAATAGTCATGAATGCACCAAAACTTAGTTTGAACAAAAATGGTTTGTAAACTATTCACAAACCATGATACCATCATAAAACAGATAAATGTACTTTCCTGAGGTGCTGGTTTTAGGAAAACACTGTTAACCAATGCATTCTTGTGTTCTGTGCGTTTTCAGCGTTCTCTCGGCCTGAAAACGCCTTAATGCACCAAAACTTAGTTTGAACAAAAAAGATTGGAAAACTATTCACAAACCATGATACCATCATGAAAATGATAAATGTACTTTCCTGAGGTGCTGGTTTTAGGAAAGCACTGTTAACCAATGCATTCTTGTGTTCTGTGCGTTTTCAGCTTTCTCTCGGCCTGACAACGCCTTAATAGTCACGAATGCACCAAAACTTAGTTTGAACAAAAAAGATTGGAAAACTATTCACAAACCATGATACCATCATTAAAAGGATAAATGTACTTTCCTGAGGTGCTGGTTTTAGGAAAACACTGTTAACCAATGCATTCTTGTGTTCTGTGCGTTTTCAGCGTTCTCTCGGCCTGCAAACGCCTTAATAGTCAAGAAAGCACCAAAACTTAGTTTGAACAAAAAAGGTTGGAAAACTATTAATAAACCATGATACCATCATAAAACAGATACATTTACTTTCCTGATGTGCTAGTTTTAGGTAAACACTGTTAACCAATGCATTCTTGTGTTCTGTGCGTTTTCAGCGTTCTCTCGGCCTGAAAACGCCTTAATAGTCATGAATGCACCAAAACTTAGTTTGAACAAAAATGGTTTGTAAACTATTCACAAACCATGATACCATCATAAAACAGATAAATGTACTTTCCTGAGGTGCTGGTTTTAGGAAAACACTGTTAACCAATGCATTCTTGTGTTCTGTGCGTTTTCAGCGTTCTCTCGGCCTGAAAACGCCTTAATGCACCAAAACTTAGTTTGAACAAAAAAGATTGGAAAACTATTCACAAACCATGATACCATCATTAAAAGGATAAATGTACTTTCCTGAGGTGCTGGTTTTAGGAAAGCACTGTTAACCAATGCATTCTTGTGTTCTGTGCGTTTTCAGCTTTCTCTCGGCCTGAAAACGCCTTAATAGTCACGAATGCACCAAAACTTAGTTTGAACAAAAAAGATTGGAAAACTATTCACAAACCATGATACCATCATGAAAAGGATAAATGTACTTTCCTGAGGTGCTGGTTTTAGGAAAACACTGTTAACCAATGCATTCTTGTGTTCCGTGCGTTTTCAGCTTTCTCTCGACCTGCAAACGCCTTAACAGTCAAGAATGCACCAAAACTTAGTTTGAACAAAAAAGATTGGAAAACTATTCACAAACCATGATACCATCATGAAAAGGATAAATGTACTTTCCTGAGGTGCTGGTTTTAGGAAAACACTGTTAACCAATGCATTCTTGTGTTCTGTGCGTTTTCAGCCTTCTCTCGGCCTGCAAACGCCTTAACAGATATGAATGCACTTCATAGCACCAAAACTTAGTTTGAACAAAAAAGGTTGGAAAACTATTAATAAACCATGATACCATCATAAAACAGATACATTTACTTTCCTGATGTGCTAGTTTTAGGTAAACACTGTTAACCAATGCATTCTTGTGTTCTGTGCGTTTTCAGCGTTCTCTCGGCCTGAAAACGCCTTAATAGTCAAGAAAGCACCAAAACTTAGTTTGAACAAAAAAGGTTGGAAAACTATTAATAAACCATGATACCATCATAAAACAGATAAATTTACTTTCCTGATGTGCTAGTTTTAGGTAAACACTGTTAACCAATGCATTCTTGTGTTCTGTGTGTTTTCAGCGTTCTCTCGGCCTGAAAACGCCTTAATATTCATGAATGCACCAAAACTTAGTTTGAACAAAAATGGTTTGTAAACTATTCACAAACCATGATACCATCATAAAACAGATAAATTTACTTTCCTGATGTGCTAGTTTTAGGTAAACACTGTTAACCAATGCATTCTTGTGTTCTGTGCGTTTTCAGCTTTCTCTCGGCCTGAAAACGCCTTAATAGTCACGAATGCACCAAAACTTAGTTTGAACAAAAAAGGTTGGAAAACTATTAATAAACCATGATACCATCATAAAACAGATACATTTACTTTCCTGATGTGCTAGTTTTAGGTAAACACTGTTAACCAATGCATTCTTGTGTTCTGTGCGTTTTCAGCGTTCTCTCGGCCTGAAAACGCCTTAATAGTCATGAATGCACCAAAACTTAGTTTGAACAAAAATGGTTTGTAAACTATTCACAAACCATGATACCATCATAAAACAGATGAATGTAATTTCCTGAGGTGCTGGTTTTAGGAAAACACTGTTAACCAATGCATTCTTGTGTTCTGTGCGTTTTCAGCGTTCTCTCGGCCTGCAAACGCCTTAATAGTCAAGAAAGCACCAAAACTTAGTTTGAACAAAAAAGGTTGGAAAACTATTAATAAACCATGATACCATCATAAAACAGATACATTTACTTTCCTGATGTGCTAGTTTTAGGTAAACACTGTTAACCAATGCATTCTTGTGTTCTGTGCGTTTTCAGCGTTCTCTCGGCCTGAAAACGCCTTAATAGTCATGAATGCACCAAAACTTAGTTTGAACAAAAATGGTTTGTAAACTATTCACAAACCATGATACCATCATAAAACAGATAAATGTACTTTCCTGAGGTGCTGGTTTTAGGAAAACACTGTTAACCAATGCATTCTTGTGTTCTGTGCGTTTTCAGCGTTCTCTCGGCCTGAAAACGCCTTAATGCACCAAAACTTAGTTTGAACAAAAAAGATTGGAAAACTATTCACAAACCATGATACCATCATGAAAATGATAAATGTACTTTCCTGAGGTGCTGGTTTTAGGAAAGCACTGTTAACCAATGCATTCTTGTGTTCTGTGCGTTTTCAGCTTTCTCTCGGCCTGACAACGCCTTAATAGTCACGAATGCACCAAAACTTAGTTTGAACAAAAAAGATTGGAAAACTATTCACAAACCATGATACCATCATTAAAAGGATAAATGTACTTTCCTGAGGTGCTGGTTTTAGGAAAACACTGTTAACCAATGCATTCTTGTGTTCTGTGCGTTTTCAGCGTTCTCTCGGCCTGCAAACGCCTTAATAGTCAAGAAAGCACCAAAACTTAGTTTGAACAAAAAAGGTTGGAAAACTATTAATAAACCATGATACCATCATAAAACAGATACATTTACTTTCCTGATGTGCTAGTTTTAGGTAAACACTGTTAACCAATGCATTCTTGTGTTCTGTGCGTTTTCAGCGTTCTCTCGGCCTGAAAACGCCTTAATAGTCATGAATGCACCAAAACTTAGTTTGAACAAAAATGGTTTGTAAACTATTCACAAACCATGATACCATCATAAAACAGATAAATGTACTTTCCTGAGGTGCTGGTTTTAGGAAAACACTGTTAACCAATGCATTCTTGTGTTCTGTGCGTTTTCAGCGTTCTCTCGGCCTGAAAACGCCTTAATGCACCAAAACTTAGTTTGAACAAAAAAGATTGGAAAACTATTCACAAACCATGATACCATCATTAAAAGGATAAATGTACTTTCCTGAGGTGCTGGTTTTAGGAAAGCACTGTTAACCAATGCATTCTTGTGTTCTGTGCGTTTTCAGCTTTCTCTCGGCCTGAAAACGCCTTAATAGTCACGAATGCACCAAAACTTAGTTTGAACAAAAAAGATTGGAAAACTATTCACAAACCATGATACCATCATGAAAAGGATAAATGTACTTTCCTGAGGTGCTGGTTTTAGGAAAACACTGTTAACCAATGCATTCTTGTGTTCCGTGCGTTTTCAGCTTTCTCTCGACCTGCAAACGCCTTAACAGTCAAGAATGCACCAAAACTTAGTTTGAACAAAAAAGATTGGAAAACTATTCACAAACCATGATACCATCATGAAAAGGATAAATGTACTTTCCTGAGGTGCTGGTTTTAGGAAAACACTGTTAACCAATGCATTCTTGTGTTCTGTGCGTTTTCAGCCTTCTCTCGGCCTGCAAACGCCTTAACAGATATGAATGCACTTCATAGCACCAAAACTTAGTTTGAACAAAAAAGGTTGGAAAACTATTAATAAACCATGATACCATCATAAAACAGATACATTTACTTTCCTGATGTGCTAGTTTTAGGTAAACACTGTTAACCAATGCATTCTTGTGTTCTGTGCGTTTTCAGCGTTCTCTCGGCCTGAAAACGCCTTAATAGTCAAGAAAGCACCAAAACTTAGTTTGAACAAAAAAGGTTGGAAAACTATTAATAAACCATGATACCATCATAAAACAGATAAATTTACTTTCCTGATGTGCTAGTTTTAGGTAAACACTGTTAACCAATGCATTCTTGTGTTCTGTGTGTTTTCAGCGTTCTCTCGGCCTGAAAACGCCTTAATATTCATGAATGCACCAAAACTTAGTTTGAACAAAAATGGTTTGTAAACTATTCACAAACCATGATACCATCATAAAACAGATAAATTTACTTTCCTGATGTGCTAGTTTTAGGTAAACACTGTTAACCAATGCATTCTTGTGTTCTGTGCGTTTTCAGCTTTCTCTCGGCCTGAAAACGCCTTAATAGTCACGAATGCACCAAAACTTAGTTTGAACAAAAAAGGTTGGAAAACTATTAATAAACCATGATACCATCATAAAACAGATACATTTACTTTCCTGATGTGCTAGTTTTAGGTAAACACTGTTAACCAATGCATTCTTGTGTTCTGTGCGTTTTCAGCGTTCTCTCGGCCTGAAAACGCCTTAATAGTCATGAATGCACCAAAACTTAGTTTGAACAAAAATGGTTTGTAAACTATTCACAAACCATGATACCATCATAAAACAGATGAATGTAATTTCCTGAGGTGCTGGTTTTAGGAAAACACTGTTAACCAATGCATTCTTGTGTTCTGTGCGTTTTCAGCGTTCTCTCGGCCTGCAAACGCCTTAATAGTCAAGAAAGCACCAAAACTTAGTTTGAACAAAAAAGGTTGGAAAACTATTAATAAACCATGATACCATCATAAAACAGATACATTTACTTTCCTGATGTGCTAGTTTTAGGTAAACACTGTTAACCAATGCATTCTTGTGTTCTGTGCGTTTTCAGCGTTCTCTCGGCCTGAAAACGCCTTAATAGTCATGAATGCACCAAAACTTAGTTTGAACAAAAATGGTTTGTAAACTATTCACAAACCATGATACCATCATAAAACAGATAAATGTACTTTCCTGAGGTGCTGGTTTTAGGAAAACACTGTTAACCAATGCATTCTTGTGTTCTGTGCGTTTTCAGCGTTCTCTCGGCCTGAAAACGCCTTAATGCACCAAAACTTAGTTTGAACAAAAAAGATTGGAAAACTATTCACAAACCATGATACCATCATGAAAATGATAAATGTACTTTCCTGAGGTGCTGGTTTTAGGAAAGCACTGTTAACCAATGCATTCTTGTGTTCTGTGCGTTTTCAGCTTTCTCTCGGCCTGACAACGCCTTAATAGTCACGAATGCACCAAAACTTAGTTTGAACAAAAAAGATTGGAAAACTATTCACAAACCATGATACCATCATTAAAAGGATAAATGTACTTTCCTGAGGTGCTGGTTTTAGGAAAACACTGTTAACCAATGCATTCTTGTGTTCTGTGCGTTTTCAGCGTTCTCTCGGCCTGCAAACGCCTTAATAGTCAAGAAAGCACCAAAACTTAGTTTGAACAAAAAAGGTTGGAAAACTATTAATAAACCATGATACCATCATAAAACAGATACATTTACTTTCCTGATGTGCTAGTTTTAGGTAAACACTGTTAACCAATGCATTCTTGTGTTCTGTGCGTTTTCAGCGTTCTCTCGGCCTGAAAACGCCTTAATAGTCATGAATGCACCAAAACTTAGTTTGAACAAAAATGGTTTGTAAACTATTCACAAACCATGATACCATCATAAAACAGATAAATGTACTTTCCTGAGGTGCTGGTTTTAGGAAAACACTGTTAACCAATGCATTCTTGTGTTCTGTGCGTTTTCAGCGTTCTCTCGGCCTGAAAACGCCTTAATGCACCAAAACTTAGTTTGAACAAAAAAGATTGGAAAACTATTCACAAACCATGATACCATCATTAAAAGGATAAATGTACTTTCCTGAGGTGCTGGTTTTAGGAAAGCACTGTTAACCAATGCATTCTTGTGTTCTGTGCGTTTTCAGCTTTCTCTCGGCCTGACAACGCCTTAATAGTCACGAATGCACCAAAACTTAGTTTGAACAAAAAAGATTGGAAAACTATTCACAAACCATGATACCATCATTAAAAGGATAAATGTACTTTCCTGAGGTGCTGGTTTTAGGAAAACACTGTTAACCAATGCATTCTTGTGTTCTGTGCGTTTTCAGCGTTCTCTCGGCCTGCAAACGCCTTAATAGTCAAGAAAGCACCAAAACTTAGTTTGAACAAAAAAGGTTGGAAAACTATTAATAAACCATGATACCATCATAAAACAGATACATTTACTTTCCTGATGTGCTAGTTTTAGGTAAACACTGTTAACCAATGCATTCTTGTGTTCTGTGCGTTTTCAGCGTTCTCTCGGCCTGAAAACGCCTTAATAGTCATGAATGCACCAAAACTTAGTTTGAACAAAAATGGTTTGTAAACTATTCACAAACCATGATACCATCATAAAACAGATAAATGTACTTTCCTGAGGTGCTGGTTTTAGGAAAACACTGTTAACCAATGCATTCTTGTGTTCTGTGCGTTTTCAGCGTTCTCTCGGCCTGAAAACGCCTTAATGCACCAAAACTTAGTTTGAACAAAAAAGATTGGAAAACTATTCACAAACCATGATACCATCATTAAAAGGATAAATGTACTTTCCTGAGGTGCTGGTTTTAGGAAAGCACTGTTAACCAATGCATTCTTGTGTTCTGTGCGTTTTCAGCTTTCTCTCGGCCTGAAAACGCCTTAATAGTCACGAATGCACCAAAACTTAGTTTGAACAAAAAAGATTGGAAAACTATTCACAAACCATGATACCATCATGAAAAGGATAAATGTACTTTCCTGAGGTGCTGGTTTTAGGAAAACACTGTTAACCAATGCATTCTTGTGTTCCGTGCGTTTTCAGCTTTCTCTCGACCTGCAAACGCCTTAACAGTCAAGAATGCACCAAAACTTAGTTTGAACAAAAAAGATTGGAAAACTATTCACAAACCATGATACCATCATGAAAAGGATAAATGTACTTTCCTGAGGTGCTGGTTTTAGGAAAACACTGTTAACCAATGCATTCTTGTGTTCTGTGCGTTTTCAGCCTTCTCTCGGCCTGCAAACGCCTTAACAGATATGAATGCACTTCATAGCACCAAAACTTAGTTTGAACAAAAAAGGTTGGAAAACTATTAATAAACCATGATACCATCATAAAACAGATACATTTACTTTCCTGATGTGCTAGTTTTAGGTAAACACTGTTAACCAATGCATTCTTGTGTTCTGTGCGTTTTCAGCGTTCTCTCGGCCTGAAAACGCCTTAATAGTCAAGAAAGCACCAAAACTTAGTTTGAACAAAAAAGGTTGGAAAACTATTAATAAACCATGATACCATCATAAAACAGATAAATTTACTTTCCTGATGTGCTAGTTTTAGGTAAACACTGTTAACCAATGCATTCTTGTGTTCTGTGTGTTTTCAGCGTTCTCTCGGCCTGAAAACGCCTTAATATTCATGAATGCACCAAAACTTAGTTTGAACAAAAATGGTTTGTAAACTATTCACAAACCATGATACCATCATAAAACAGATAAATTTACTTTCCTGATGTGCTAGTTTTAGGTAAACACTGTTAACCAATGCATTCTTGTGTTCTGTGCGTTTTCAGCTTTCTCTCGGCCTGAAAACGCCTTAATAGTCACGAATGCACCAAAACTTAGTTTGAACAAAAAAGGTTGGAAAACTATTAATAAACCATGATACCATCATAAAACAGATACATTTACTTTCCTGATGTGCTAGTTTTAGGTAAACACTGTTAACCAATGCATTCTTGTGTTCTGTGCGTTTTCAGCGTTCTCTCGGCCTGAAAACGCCTTAATAGTCATGAATGCACCAAAACTTAGTTTGAACAAAAATGGTTTGTAAACTATTCACAAACCATGATACCATCATAAAACAGATAAATGTACTTTCCTGAGGTGCTGGTTTTAGGAAAACACTGTTAACCAATGCATTCTTGTGTTCTGTGCGTTTTCAGCGTTCTCTCGGCCTGAAAACGCCTTAATGCACCAAAACTTAGTTTGAACAAAAAAGATTGGAAAACTATTCACAAACCATGATACCATCATGAAAAGGATAAATGTACTTTCCTGAGGTGCTGGTTTTAGGAAAGCACTGTTAACCAATGCATTCTTGTGTTCTGTGCGTTTTCAGCTTTCTCTCGGCCTGAAAACGCCTTAATAGTCACGAATGCACCAAAACTTAGTTTGAACAAAAAAGATTGGAAAACTATTCACAAACCATGATACCATCATGAAAAGGATAAATGTACTTTCCTGAGGTGCTTGTTTTAGGAAAACACTGTTAACCAATGCATTCTTGTGTTCCGTGCGTTTTCAGCTTTCTCTCGACCTGCAAACGCCTTAACAGTCAAGAATGCACCAAAACTTAGTTTGAACATAAAAGATTGGAAAACTATTCACAAACCATGATACCATCATGAAAAGGATAAATGTACTTTCCTGAGGTGCTGGTTTTAGGAAAACACTGTTAACCAATGCATTCTTGTGTTCTGTGCGTTTTCAGCCTTCTCTCGGCCTGCAAACGCCTTAACAGATATGAATGCACTTCATAGCACCAAAACTTAGTTTGAACAAAAAAGTTTGGAAAACTATTAATAAACCATGATACCATCATAAAACAGATACATTTACTTTCCTGATGTGCTAGTTTTAGGTAAACACTGTTAACCAATGCATTCTTGTGTTCTGTGCGTTTTCAGCGTTCTCTCGGCCTGAAAACGCCTTAATATTCATGAATGCACCAAAACTTAGTTTGAACAAAAATGGTTTGTAAACTATTCACAAACCATGATACCATCATAAAACAGATAAATTTACTTTCCTGATGTGCTAGTTTTAGGTAAACACTGTTAACCAATGCATTCTTGTGTTCTGTGCGTTTTCAGCTTTCTCTCGGCCTGAAAACGCCTTAATAGTCACGAATGCACCAAAACTTAGTTTGAACAAAAAAGATTGGAAAACTATTCACAAACCATGATACCATCATAAAACAGATAAATGTACTTTCCTGAGGTGCTGGTTTTAGGAAAACACTGTTAAACAATGCATTCTTGTGTTCTGTGCGTTTTCAGCTTTCTCTCGGCCTGAAAACGCCTTAATAGTCACGAATGCACCAAAACTTAGTTTGAACAAAAAAGATTGGAAAACTATTCACAAACCATGATACCATCATTAAAAGGATAAATGTACTTTCCTGAGGTGCTGGTTTTAGGAAAACACTGTTAACCAATGCATTCTTGTGTTCTGTGTGTTTTCAGCTTTCTCTCGCCCTGAAAACGCCTTAATAGTCACGAATGCACCAAAACTTAGTTTGAACAAAAAAGATTGGAAAACTATTCACAAACCATGATACCATCATAAAACAGATGAATGTAATTTCCTGAGGTGCTGGTTTTAGGAAAACACTGTTAACCAATGCATTCTTGTGTTCTGTGCGTTTTCAGCGTTCTCTCGGCCTGCAAACGCCTTAATAGTCAAGAAAGCACCAAAACTTAGTTTGAACAAAAAAGGTTGGAAAACTATTAATAAACCATGATACCATCATAAAACAGATACATTTACTTTCCTGATGTGCTAGTTTTAGGTAAACACTGTTAACCAATGCATTCTTGTGTTCTGTGCGTTTTCAGCGTTCTCTCGGCCTGAAAACGCCTTAATAGTCATGAATGCACCAAAACTTAGTTTGAACAAAAATGGTTTGTAAACTATTCACAAACCATGATACCATCATAAAACAGATAAATGTACTTTCCTGAGGTGCTGGTTTTGGGAAAACACTGTTAACCAATGCATTCTTGTGTTCTGTGCGTTTTCAGCGTTCTCTCGGCCTGAAAACGCCTTAATGCACCAAAACTTAGTTTGAACAAAAAAGATTGGAAAACTATTCACAAACCATGATACCATCATGAAAAGGATAAATGTACTTTCCTGAGGTGCTGGTTTTAGGAAAGCACTGTTAACCAATGCATTCTTGTGTTCTGTGCGTTTTCAGCTTTCTCTCGGCCTGAAAACGCCTTAATAGTCACGAATGCACCAAAACTTAGTTTGAACAAAAAAGATTGGAAAACTATTAACAAACCATGTGACCATCATAAAACAGATACATTTACTTTCCTGATGTGCTAGTTTTAGGTAAACACTGTTAACCAATGCATTCTTGTGTTCCGTGCGTTTTCAGCTTTCTCTCGACCTGCAAACGCCTTAACAGTCAAGAATGCACCAAAACTTAGTTTGAACAAAAAAGATTGGAAAACTATTCACAAACCATGATACCATCATGAAAAGGATAAATGTACTTTCCTGAGGTGCTGGTTTTAGGAAAACACTGTTAACCAATGCATTCTTGTGTTCTGTGCGTTTTCAGCCTTCTCTCGGCCTGCAAACGCCTTAACAGATATGAATGCACTTCATAGCACCAAAACTTAGTTTGAACAAAAAAGATTGGAAAACTATTCACAAACCATGATACCATCATTAAAAGGATAAATGTACTTTCCTGAGGTGCTGGTTTTAGGAAAACACTGTTAACCAATGCATTCTTGTGTTCTGTGCGTTTTCAGCGTTCTCTCGGGCTGCAAACGCCTTAATAGTCAAGAAAGCACCAAAACTTAGTTTGAACAAAAAAGGTTGGAAAACTATTAATAAACCATGATACCATCATAAAACAGATACATTTACTTTCCTGATGTGCTAGTTTTAGGTAAACACTGTTAACCAATGCATTCTTGTGTTCTGTGCGTTTTCAGCGTTCTCTCGGCCTGAAAACGCCTTAATAGTCAAGAAAGCACCAAAACTTAGTTTGAACAAAAAAGGTTGGAAAACTATTAATAAACCATGATACCATCATAAAACAGATAAATTTACTTTCCTGATGTGCTAGTTTTAGGTAAACACTGTTAACCAATGCATTCTTGTGTTCTGTGTGTTTTCAGCGTTCTCTCGGCCTGAAAACGCCTTAATATTCATGAATGCACCAAAACTTAGTTTGAACAAAAATGGTTTGTAAACTATTCACAAACCATGATACCATCATAAAACAGATAAATTTACTTTCCTGATGTGCTAGTTTTAGGTAAACACTGTTAACCAATGCATTCTTGTGTTCTGTGCGTTTTCAGCTTTCTCTCGGCCTGAAAACGCCTTAATAGTCACGAATGCACCAAAACTTAGTTTGAACAAAAAAGGTTGGAAAACTATTAATAAACCATGATACCATCATAAAACAGATACATTTACTTTCCTGATGTGCTAGTTTTAGGTAAACACTGTTAACCAATGCATTCTTGTGTTCTGTGCGTTTTCAGCGTTCTCTCGGCCTGAAAACGCCTTAATAGTCATGAATGCACCAAAACTTAGTTTGAACAAAAATGGTTTGTAAACTATTCACAAACCATGATACCATCATAAAACAGATAAATGTACTTTCCTGAGGTGCTGGTTTTAGGAAAACACTGTTAACCAATGCATTCTTGTGTTCTGTGCGTTTTCAGCATTCTCTCGGCCTGAAAACGCCTTAATGCACCAAAACTTAGTTTGAACAAAAAAGATTGGAAAACTATTCACAAACCATGATACCATCATGAAAAGGATAAATGTACTTTCCTGAGGTGCTGGTTTTAGGAAAGCACTGTTAACCAATGCATTCTTGTGTTCTGTGCGTTTTCAGCTTTCTCTCGGCCTGAAAACGCCTTAATAGTCACGAATGCACCAAAACTTAGTTTGAACAAAAAAGATTGGAAAACTATTCACAAACCATGATACCATCATGAAAAGGATAAATGTACTTTCCTGAGGTGCTTGTTTTAGGAAAACACTGGTAACCAATGCATTCTTGTGTTCCGTGCGTTTTCAGCTTTCTCTCGACCTGCAAACGCCTTAACAGTCAAGAATGCACCAAAACTTAGTTTGAACAAAAAAGATTGGAAAACTATTCACAAACCATGATACCATCATGAAAAGGATAAATGTACTTTCCTGAGGTGCTGGTTTTAGGAAAACACTGTTAACCAATGCATTCTTGTGTTCTGTGCGTTTTCAGCCTTCTCTCGGCCTGCAAACGCCTTAACAGATATGAATGCACTTCATAGCACCAAAACTTAGTTTGAACAAAAAAGGTTGGAAAACTATTAATAAACCATGATACCATCATAAAACAGATAAATTTACTTTCCTGATGTGCTAGTTTTAGGTAAACACTGTTAACCAATGCATTCTTGTGTTCTGTGCGTTTTCAGCGTTCTCTCGGCCTGAAAACGCCTTAATAGTCATGAATGCACCAAAACTTAGTTTGAACAAAAATGGTTTGTAAACTATTCACAAACCATGATACCATCATAAAACAGATAAATGTACTTTCCTGAGGTTCTAGTTTTAGGAAAGCACTGTTAACCAATGCATTCTTGTGTTCTGTGCGTTTTCAGCGTCCTCTCGGCCTGAAAACGCCTTAACAGTCACGAATGCACCAAAACTTAGTTTGAACAAAAAAGATTGGAAAACTATTCACAAACCATGATACCATCATAAAACAGATAAATGTACTTTCCTGAGGTGCTGGTTTTAGGAAAACACTGTTAAACAATGCATTCTTGTGTTCTGTGCGTTTTCAGCCTTCTCTCGGCCTGCAAACGCCTTAACAGATATGAATGCACCAAAACTTAATTTGAACAAAAATGGTTGGTAAACTATTCACAAACCATGATACCATCATAAAACAGATAAATGTACTTTCCTGAGGTGCTGGTTTTAGGAAAACACTGTTAACCAATGCATTCTTGTGTTCTGTGCGTTTTCAGCTTTCTCTCGGCCTGAAAACGCCTTAATAGTCACGAATGCACCAAAACTTAGTTTGAACAAAAAAGATTGGAAAACTATTCACAAACCATGATACCATCATAAAACAGATAAATGTACTTTCCTGAGGTGCTGGTTTTAGGAAAACACTGTTAAACAATGCATTCTTGTGTTCTGTGCGTTTTCAGCTTTCTCTCGGCCTGAAAACGCCTTAATAGTCACGAATGCACCAAAACTTAGTTTGAACAAAAAAGATTGGAAAACTATTCACAAACCATGATACCATCATAAAACAGATAAATGTACTTTCCTGAGGTGCTGGTTTTAGGAAAACACTGTTAAACAATGCATTCTTGTGTTCTGTGCGTTTTCAGCGTCCTCTCGGCCTGCAAACGCCTTAATAGTCAAGAAAGCACCAAAACTTAGTTTGAACAAAAAAGGTTGGAAAACTATTAATAAACCATGATACCATCATAAAACAGATACATTTACTTTCCTGATGTGCTAGTTTTAGGTAAACACTGTTAACCAATGCATTCTTGTGTTCTGTGCGTTTTCAGCGTTCTCTCGGCCTGAAAACGCCTTAATAGTCATGAATGCACCAAAACTTAGTTTGAACAAAAATGGTTTGTAAACTATTCACAAACCATGATACCATCATAAAACAGATAAATGTACTTTCCTGAGGTGCTGGTTTTAGGAAAACACTGTTAACCAATGCATTCTTGTGTTCTGTGCGTTTTCAGCTTTCTCTCGGCCTGAAAACGCCTTAATAGTCACGAATGCACCAAAACTTAGTTTGAACAAAAAAGATTGGAAAACTATTCACAAACCATGATACCATCATAAAACAGAAAAATGTACTTTCCTGAGGTGCTGGTTTTAGGAAAACACTGTTAAACAATGCATTCTTGTGTTCTGTGCGTTTTCAGCCTTCTCTCGGCCTGCAAACGCCTTAATAGTCACGAATGCACCAAAACTTAGTTTGAACAAAAAAGATTGGAAAACTATTCACAAACCATGATACCATCATAAAACAGATAAATGTACTTTCCTGAGGTGCTGGTTTTAGGAAAACACTGTTAAACAATGCATTCTTGTGTTCTGTGCGTTTTCAGCTTTCTCTCGGCCTGAAAACGCCTTAATAGTCACGAATGCACCAAAACTTAGTTTGAACAAAAAAGATTGGAAAACTATTCACAAACCATGATACCATCATAAAACAGATAAATGTACTTTCCTGAGGTGCTGGTTTTAGGAAAACACTGTTAAACAATGCATTCTTGTGTTCTGTGCGTTTTCAGCGTCCTCTCGGCCTGCAAACGCCTTAATAGTCAAGAAAGCACCAAAACTTAGTTTGAACAAAAAAGGTTGGAAAACTATTAATAAACCATGATACCATCATAAAACAGATACATTTACTTTCCTGATGTGCTAGTTTTAGGTAAACACTGTTAACCAATGCATTCTTGTGTTCTGTGCGTTTTCAGCGTTCTCTCGGCCTGAAAACGCCTTAATAGTCATGAATGCACCAAAACTTAGTTTGAACAAAAATGGTTTGTAAACTATTCACAAACCATGATACCATCATAAAACAGATAAATGTACTTTCCTGAGGTGCTGGTTTTAGGAAAACACTGTTAACCAATGCATTCTTGTGTTCTGTGCGTTTTCAGCTTTCTCTCGGCCTGAAAACGCCTTAATAGTCACGAATGCACCAAAACTTAGTTTGAACAAAAAAGATTGGAAAACTATTCACAAACCATGATACCATCATAAAACAGAAAAATGTACTTTCCTGAGGTGCTGGTTTTAGGAAAACACTGTTAAACAATGCATTCTTGTGTTCTGTGCGTTTTCAGCCTTCTCTCGGCCTGCAAACGCCTTAATAGTCATGAATGCACCAAAACTTAGTTTGAACAAAAATGGTTTGTAAACTATTCACAAACCATGATACCATCATAAAAAAGATAAATGTACTTTCCTGAGGTGCTAGTTTAAGGAAAACACTGTTAACCAATGCATTCTTGTGTTCTGTGTGTTTTCAGCTTTCTCTCGCCCTGAAAACGCCTTAATAGTCACGAATGCACCAAAACTTAGTTTGAACAAAAAAGATTGGAAAACTATTCACAAACCATGATACCATCATAAAACAGATGAATGTAATTTCCTGAGGTGCTGGTTTTAGGAAAACACTGTTAAACAATGCATTCTTGTGTTCTGTGCGTTTTCAGCTTTCTCTCGGCCTGAAAACGCCTTAATAGTCACGAATGCACCAAAACTTAGTTTGAACAAAAAAGATTGGAAAACTATTCACAAACCATGATACCATCATAAAACAGATACATTTACTTTCCTGATGTGCTAGTTTTAGGAAAACACTGTTAACCAATGCGTTCTTGTGTTCTGTGCGTTTTCAGCGTTCTCTCGGCCTGCAAACGCCTTAATAGTCATGAATGCACCAAAACTTAGTTTGAACAAAAAAGGTTGGAAAACTATTAACAAACCATGTGACCATCATAAAAAAGATAAATGTTTTTTAATGAGGTGCTGGTTTTAGGAAAACACTGTTAACCAATGCATTCTTGTGTTCTGTGCGTTTTCAGCTTTCTCTCGGCCTGAAAACGCCATAACAGTCACGAATGCACCAAAACGTAGTTTGAACAAAAAAGATTGGAAAACTATTCACAAACCGTGATACCATCATAAAACAGATACATTTACTTTCCTGAGGTGCTGGTTTTAGGAAAACACTGTTAAACAATGCATTCTTGTGTTCTGTGCGTTTTCAGCCTTCTCTCGGCCTGAAAACGCCTTAACAGTCACGAATGCACCAAAACTTAGTTTGAACAAAAATGGTTGGTAAACTATTCACAAACCATGATACCATCATAAAACAGATAAATTTACTTTCCTGATGTGCTAGTTTTAGGTAAACACTGTTAACCAATGCATTCTTGTGTTCTGTGCGTTTTCAGCTTTCTCTCGGCCTGAAAACGCCTCAATAGTCACGAATGCACCAAAACTTAGTTTGAACAAAAAAGATTGGAAAACTATTCACAAACCATGATACCATCATGAAAAGGATAAATGTACTTTCCTGAGGTGCTTGTTTTAGGAAAACACTGTTAACCAATGCATTCTTGTGTTCTGTGCGTTTTCAGCTTTCTCTCGGCCTGAAAACGCCTTAATAGTCACGAATGCACCAAAACTTAGTTTGAACAAAAAAGATTGGAAAACTATTCACAAACCATGATACCATCATAAAACAGATAAATGTACTTTCCTGAGGTGCTGGTTTTAGGAAAACACTGTTAAACAATGCATTCTTGTGTTCTGTGCGTTTTCAGCGTTCTCTCGGCCTGCAAACGCCTTAATAGTCAAGAAAGCACCAAAACTTAGTTTGAACAAAAAAGGTTGGAAAACTATTAATAAACCATGATACCATCATAAAACAGATACATTTACTTTCCTGATGTGCTAGTTTTAGGTAAACACTGTTAACCAATGCATTCTTGTGTTCTGTGCGTTTTCAGCGTTCTCTCGGCCTGAAAACGCCTTAATAGTCATGAATGCACCAAAACTTAGTTTGAACAAAAATGGTTTGTAAACTATTCACAAACCATGATACCATCATAAAACAGATGAATGTACTTTCCTGAGGTGCTGGTTTTAGGAAAACACTGTTAACCAATGCATTCTTGTGTTCTGTGCGTTTTCAGCGTTCTCTCGGCCTGAAAACGCCTTAACAGTCACGAATGCACCAAAACTTAGTTTGAACAAAAAAGATTGGAAAACTATTCACAAACCATGATACCATCATGAAAAGGATAAATGTACTTTCCTGAGGTGCTGGTTTTAGGAAAACACTGTTAACCAATGCATTCTTGTGTTCTGTGCGTTTTCAGCTTTCTCTCGGCCTGAAAACGCCTTAATAGTCACGAATGCACCAAAACTTAGTTTGAACAAAAAAGATTGGAAAACTATTCACAAACCATGATACCATCATAAAACAGATAAATGTACTTTCCTGAGGTGCTGGTTTTAGGAAAACACTGTTAAACAATGCATTCTTGTGTTCTGTGCGTTTTCAGCCTTCTCTCGGCCTGCAAACGCCTTAACAGATATGAATGCACCAAAACTTAATTTGAACAAAAATGGTTGGTAAACTATTCACAAACCATGATACCATCATAAAACAGATAAATTTACTTTCCTGATGTGCTAGTTTTAGGTAAACACTGTTAAACAATGCATTCTTGTGTTCTGTGCGTTTTCAGCTTTCTCTCGGCCTGAAAACGCCTCAATAGTCACGAATGCACCAAAACTTAGTTTGAACAAAAAAGATTGGAAAACTATTCACAGACCATGATACCATCATGAAAAGTATAAATGTACTTTCCTGAGGTGCTGGTTTTAGGAAAACACTGTTAACCAATGCATTCTTGTGTTCTGTGCGTTTTCAGCTTTCTCTCGGCCTGAAAACGCCTTAATAGTCACGAATGCACCAAAACTTAGTTTGAACAAAAAAGATTGGAAAACTATTCACAAACCATGATACCATCATGAAAAGGATAAATGTACTTTCCTGAGGTGCTGGTTTTAGGAAAACACTGTTAAACAATGCATTCTTGTGTTCTGTGCGTTTTCAGCTTTCTCTCGGCCTGAAAACGCCTTAATAGTCAAGAAAGCACCAAAACTTAGTTTGAACAAAAAAGATTGGAAAACTATTAATAAACCATGATACTATCATAAAACAGAACAAAAAAGATTGGAAAACTATTCACAAACCATGATACCATCATAAAACAGATGAATGTAATTTCCTGAGGTGCTGGTTTTAGGAAAACACTGTTAAACAATGCATTCTTGTGTTCTGTGCGTTTTCAGCGTTCTCTCGGCCTGCAAACGCCTTAACAGATATGAATGCACCAAAACTTAATTTGAACAAAAATGGTTGGAAAACTATTCACAAACCATGATACCATCATAAAACAGATAAATGTACTTTCCTGAGGTGCTGGTTTTAGGAAAACACTGTTAAACAATGCATTCTTGTGTTCTGTGCGTTTTCAGCCTTCTCTCGGCCTGCAAACGCCTTAACAGATATGAATGCACCAAAACTTAATTTGAACAAAAATGGTTGGTAAACTATTCACAAACCATGATACCATCATAAAACAGATAAATTTACTTTCCTGATGTGCTAGTTTTAGGTAAACACTGTTAACCAATGCATTCTTGTGTTCTGTGCGTTTTCAGCTTTCTCTCGGCCTGAAAACGCCTCAATAGTCACGAATGCACCAAAACTTAGTTTGAACAAAAAAGATTGGAAAACTATTCACAAACCATGATACCATCATGAAAAGGATAAATGTACTTTCCTGAGGTGCTGGTTTTAGGAAAACACTGTTAACCAATGCATTCTTGTGTTCTGTGCGTTTTCAGCTTTCTCTCGGCCTGAAAACGCCTTAATAGTCACGAATGCACCAAAACTTAGTTTGAACAAAAATGGTTGGTAAACTATTCACAAACCATGATACCATCATGAAAAGGATAAATGTACTTTCCTGAGGTTCTAGTTTTAGGTAAACACTGTTAACCAATGCATTCTTGTGTTCTGTGCGTTTTCAGCGTTCTCTCGGCCTGAAAACGCCTTAATAGTCATGAATGCACCAAAACTTAGTTTGAACAAAAATGGTTTGTAAACTATTCACAAACCATGATACCATCATAAAACAGATAAATGTACTTTCCTGAGGTGCTGGTTTTAGGAAAACACTGTTAACCAATGCATTCTTGTGTTCTGTGCGTTTTCAGCGTTCTCTCGGCCTGAAAACGCCTTAACAGTCACGAATGCACCAAAACTTAGTTTGAACAAAAAAGATTGGAAAACTATTCACAAACCATGATACCATCATGAAAAGGATAAATGTACTTTCCTGAGGTGCTGGTTTTAGGAAAACACTGTTAACCAATGCATTCTTGTGTTCCGTGCGTTTTCAGCTTTCTCTCGACCTGCAAACGCCTTAACAGTCAAGAATGCACCAAAACTTAGTTTGAACAAAAAAGATTGGAAAACTATTCACAAACCATGA
Source organism: Gasterosteus aculeatus (assembly GCF_964276395.1). Taxonomy (NCBI): domain Eukaryota; kingdom Metazoa; phylum Chordata; class Actinopteri; order Perciformes; family Gasterosteidae; genus Gasterosteus; species Gasterosteus aculeatus. The sequence continues at coordinate 12,922,010 of NC_135705.1, forward strand.
TACCATCATGAAAAGGATAAATGTACTTTCCTGAGGTGCTGGTTTTAGGAAAACACTGTTAACCAATGCATTCTTGTGTTCTGTGCGTTTTCAGCGTTCTCTCGGCCTGCAAACGCCTTAATAGTCATGAATGCACCAAAACTTAGTTTGAACAAAAATGGTTTGTAAACTATTCACAAACCATGATACCATCATAAAAAAGATAAATGTACTTTCCTGAGGTGCTAGTTTAAGGAAAACACTGTTAACCAATGCATTCTTGTGTTCTGTGTGTTTTCAGCTTTCTCTCGCCCTGAAAACGCCTTAATAGTCACGAATGCACCAAAACTTAGTTTGAACAAAAAAGATTGGAAAACTATTCACAAACCATGATACCATCATAAAACAGATGAATGTAATTTCCTGAGGTGCTGGTTTTAGGAAAACACTGTTAAACAATGCATTCTTGTGTTCTGTGCGTTTTCAGCTTTCTCTCGGCCTGAAAACGCCTTAATAGTCACGAATGCACCAAAACTTAGTTTGAACAAAAAAGATTGGAAAACTATTCACAAACCTTGATACCATCATAAAACAGATAAATGTACTTTCCTGAGGTGCTGGTTTTAGGAAAACACTGTTAAACAATGCATTCTTGTGTTCTGTGCGTTTTCAGCTTTCTCTCGGCCTGAAAACGCCTTAATAGTCACGAATGCACCAAAACTTAGTTTGAACAAAAAAGATTGGAAAACTATTCACAAACCATGATACCATCATTAAAAGGATAAATGTACTTTCCTGAGGTGCTGGTTTTAGGAAAACACTGTTAACCAATGCATTCTTGTGTTCTGTGCGTTTTCAGCGTTCTCTCGGCCTGCAAACGCCTTAATAGTCAAGAAAGCACCAAAACTTAGTTTGAACAAAAAAGGTTGGGAAAACTATTAATAAACCATGATACCATCATAAAACAGATACATTTACTTTCCTGATGTGCTAGTTTTAGGTAAACACTGTTAACCAATGCATTCTTGTGTTCTGTGCGTTTTCAGCGTTCTCTCGGCCTGCAAACGCCTTAATAGTCATGAATGCACCAAAACTTAGTTTGAACAAAAATGGTTTGTAAACTATTCATAAACCGTGATACCATCATGAAAAGGATAAATGTACTTTCCTGAGGTTCTAGTTTTAGGAAAGCACTGTTAACCAATGCATTCTTGTGTTCTGTGCGTTTTCAGCGTCCTCTCGGCCTGAAAACGCCTTAACAGTCACGAATGCACCAAAACTTAGTTTGAACAAAAAAGATTGGAAAACTATTCACAAACCATGATACCATCATAAAACAGATAAATGTACTTTCCTGAGGTGCTGGTTTTAGGAAAACACTGTTAAACAATGCATTCTTGTGTTCTGTGCGTTTTCAGCCTTCTCTCGGCCTGCAAACGCCTTAACAGATATGAATGCACCAAAACTTAATTTGAACAAAAATGGTTGGTAAACTATTCACAAACCATGATACCATCATAAAACAGATAAATTTACTTTCCTGATGTGCTAGTTTTAGGTAAACACTGTTAACCAATGCATTCTTGTGTTCTGTGCGTTTTCAGCTTTCTCTCGGCCTGAAAACGCCTCAATAGTCACGAATGCACCAAAACTTAGTTTGAACAAAAAAGATTGGAAAACTATTCACAAACCATGATACCATCATGAAAAGGATAAATGTACTTTCCTGAGGTGCTTGTTTTAGGAAAACACTGTTAACCAATGCATTCTTGTGTTCTGTGCGTTTTCAGCGTTCTCTCGGCCTGAAAACGCCTTAATAGTCACGAATGCACCAAAACTTAGTTTGAACAAAAAAGATTGGAAAACTATTCACAAACCATGATACCATCATAAAACAGATAAATGTACTTTCCTGAGGTGCTGGTTTTAGGAAAACACTGTTAAACAATGCATTCTTGTGTTCTGTGCGTTTTCAGCGTTCTCTCGGCCTGCAAACGCCTTAATAGTCAAGAAAGCACCAAAACTTAGTTTGAACAAAAAAGGTTGGAAAACTATTAATAAACCATGATACCATCATAAAACAGATACATTTACTTTCCTGATGTGCTAGTTTTAGGTAAACACTGTTAACCAATGCATTCTTGTGTTCTGTGCGTTTTCAGCTTTCTCTCCCCCTGAAAACGCCTTAATAGTCACGAATGCACCAAAACTTAGTTTGAACAAAAAAGATTGGAAAACTATTCACAAACCATGATACCATCATAAAACAGATGAATGTAATTTCCTGAGGTGCTGGTTTTAGGAAAACACTGTTAAACAATGCATTCTTGTGTTCTGTGCGTTTTCAGCTTTCTCTCGGCCTGAAAACGCCTTAATAGTCACGAATGCACCAAAACTTAGTTTGAACAAAAAAGATTGGAAAACTATTCACAAACCATGATACCATCATGAAAAGGATAAATGTAATTTCCTGAGGTGCTGGTTTTAGGAAAACACTGTTAACCAATGCATTCTTGTGTTCTGTGCGTTTTCAGCGTTCTCTCGGCCTGCAAACGCCTTAATAGTCATGAATGCACCAAAACTTAGTTTGAACAAAAATGGTTTGTAAACTATTCATAAACCGTGATACCATCATGAAAAGGATAAATGTACTTTCCTGAGGTTCTAGTTTTAGGAAAGCACTGTTAACCAATGCATTCTTGTGTTCTGTGCGTTTTCAGCGTCCTCTCGGCCTGAAAACGCCTTAACAGTCACGAATGCACCAAAACTTAGTTTGAACAAAAAAGATTGGAAAACTATTCACAAACCATGATACCATCATAAAACAGATAAATGTACTTTCCTGAGGTGCTGGTTTTAGGAAAACACTGTTAAACAATGCATTCTTGTGTTCTGTGCGTTTTCAGCCTTCTCTCGGCCTGCAAACGCCTTAACAGATATGAATGCACCAAAACTTAATTTGAACAAAAATGGTTGGTAAACTATTCACAAACCATGATACCATCATAAAACAGATAAATGTACTTTCCTGAGGTGCTGGTTTTAGGAAAACACTGTTAACCAATGCATTCTTGTGTTCTGTGCGTTTTCAGCTTTCTCTCGGCCTGAAAACGCCTTAATAGTCACGAATGCACCAAAACTTAGTTTGAACAAAAAAGATTGGAAAACTATTCACAAACCATGATACCATCATAAAACAGATAAATGTACTTTCCTGAGGTGCTGGTTTTAGGAAAACACTGTTAAACAATGCATTCTTGTGTTCTGTGCGTTTTCAGCTTTCTCTCGGCCTGAAAACGCCTTAATAGTCACGAATGCACCAAAACTTAGTTTGAACAAAAAAGATTGGAAAACTATTCACAAACCATGATACCATCATAAAACAGATAAATGTACTTTCCTGAGGTGCTGGTTTTAGGAAAACACTGTTAAACAATGCATTCTTGTGTTCTGTGCGTTTTCAGCGTCCTCTCGGCCTGCAAACGCCTTAATAGTCAAGAAAGCACCAAAACTTAGTTTGAACAAAAAAGGTTGGAAAACTATTAATAAACCATGATACCATCATAAAACAGATACATTTACTTTCCTGATGTGCTAGTTTTAGGTAAACACTGTTAACCAATGCATTCTTGTGTTCTGTGCGTTTTCAGCGTTCTCTCGGCCTGAAAACGCCTTAATAGTCATGAATGCACCAAAACTTAGTTTGAACAAAAATGGTTTGTAAACTATTCACAAACCATGATACCATCATAAAACAGATAAATGTACTTTCCTGAGGTGCTGGTTTTAGGAAAACACTGTTAACCAATGCATTCTTGTGTTCTGTGCGTTTTCAGCTTTCTCTCGGCCTGAAAACGCCTTAATAGTCACGAATGCACCAAAACTTAGTTTGAACAAAAAAGATTGGAAAACTATTCACAAACCATGATACCATCATAAAACAGATAAATGTACTTTCCTGAGGTGCTGGTTTTAGGAAAACACTGTTAAACAATGCATTCTTGTGTTCTGTGCGTTTTCAGCCTTCTCTCGGCCTGCAAACGCCTTAATAGTCATGAATGCACCAAAACTTAGTTTGAACAAAAATGGTTTGTAAACTATTCACAAACCATGATACCATCATAAAAAAGATAAATGTACTTTCCTGAGGTGCTAGTTTAAGGAAAACACTGTTAACCAATGCATTCTTGTGTTCTGTGTGTTTTCAGCTTTCTCTCGCCCTGAAAACGCCTTAATAGTCACGAATGCACCAAAACTTAGTTTGAACAAAAAAGATTGGAAAACTATTCACAAACCATGATACCATCATAAAACAGATGAATGTAATTTCCTGAGGTGCTGGTTTTAGGAAAACACTGTTAAACAATGCATTCTTGTGTTCTGTGCGTTTTCAGCTTTCTCTCGGCCTGAAAACGCCTTAATAGTCACGAATGCACCAAAACTTAGTTTGAACAAAAAAGATTGGAAAACTATTCACAAACCATGATACCATCATAAAACAGATACATTTACTTTCCTGATGTGCTAGTTTTAGGAAAACACTGTTAACCAATGCGTTCTTGTGTTCTGTGCGTTTTCAGCGTTCTCTCGGCCTGCAAACGCCTTAATAGTCATGAATGCACCAAAACTTAGTTTGAACAAAAAAGGTTGGAAAACTATTAACAAACCATGTGACCATCATAAAAAAGATAAATGTTTTTTAATGAGGTGCTGGTTTTAGGAAAACACTGTTAACCAATGCATTCTTGTGTTCTGTGCGTTTTCAGCTTTCTCTCGGCCTGAAAACGCCTTAACAGTCACGAATGCACCAAAACTTAGTTTGAACAAAAAAGATTGGAAAACTATTCACAAACCATGATACCATCATAAAACAGATAAATGTACTTTCCTGAGGTGCTGGTTTTAGGAAAACACTGTTAAACAATGCATTCTTGTGTTCTGTGCGTTTTCAGCCTTCTCTCGGCCTGCAAACGCCTTAACAGATATGAATGCACCAAAACTTAATTTGAACAAAAATGGTTGGTAAACTATTCACAAACCATGATACCATCATAAAACAGATAAATTTACTTTCCTGATGTGCTAGTTTTAGGTAAACACTGTTAACCAATGCATTCTTGTGTTCTGTGCGTTTTCAGCTTTCTCTCGGCCTGAAAACGCCTCAATAGTCACGAATGCACCAAAACTTAGTTTGAACAAAAAAGATTGGAAAACTATTCACAAACCATGATACCATCATGAAAAGGATAAATGTACTTTCCTGAGGTGCTTGTTTTAGGAAAACACTGTTAACCAATGCATTCTTGTGTTCTGTGCGTTTTCAGCGTTCTCTCGGCCTGAAAACGCCTTAATAGTCACGAATGCACCAAAACTTAGTTTGAACAAAAAAGATTGGAAAACTATTCACAAACCATGATACCATCATAAAACAGATAAATGTACTTTCCTGAGGTGCTGGTTTTAGGAAAACACTGTTAAACAATGCATTCTTGTGTTCTGTGCGTTTTCAGCGTTCTCTCGGCCTGCAAACGCCTTAATAGTCAAGAAAGCACCAAAACTTAGTTTGAACAAAAAAGGTTGGAAAACTATTAATAAACCATGATACCATCATAAAACAGATACATTTACTTTCCTGATGTGCTAGTTTTAGGTAAACACTGTTAACCAATGCATTCTTGTGTTCTGTGCGTTTTCAGCTTTCTCTCCCCCTGAAAACGCCTTAATAGTCACGAATGCACCAAAACTTAGTTTGAACAAAAAAGATTGGAAAACTATTCACAAACCATGATACCATCATAAAACAGATGAATGTAATTTCCTGAGGTGCTGGTTTTAGGAAAACACTGTTAAACAATGCATTCTTGTGTTCTGTGCGTTTTCAGCTTTCTCTCGGCCTGAAAACGCCTTAATAGTCACGAATGCACCAAAACTTAGTTTGAACAAAAAAGATTGGAAAACTATTCACAAACCATGATACCATCATGAAAAGGATAAATGTAATTTCCTGAGGTGCTGGTTTTAGGAAAACACTGTTAACCAATGCATTCTTGTGTTCTGTGCGTTTTCAGCGTTCTCTCGGCCTGCAAACGCCTTAATAGTCATGAATGCACCAAAACTTAGTTTGAACAAAAATGGTTTGTAAACTATTCATAAACCGTGATACCATCATGAAAAGGATAAATGTACTTTCCTGAGGTTCTAGTTTTAGGAAAGCACTGTTAACCAATGCATTCTTGTGTTCTGTGCGTTTTCAGCGTCCTCTCGGCCTGAAAACGCCTTAACAGTCACGAATGCACCAAAACTTAGTTTGAACAAAAAAGATTGGAAAACTATTCACAAACCATGATACCATCATAAAACAGATAAATGTACTTTCCTGAGGTGCTGGTTTTAGGAAAACACTGTTAAACAATGCATTCTTGTGTTCTGTGCGTTTTCAGCCTTCTCTCGGCCTGCAAACGCCTTAACAGATATGAATGCACCAAAACTTAATTTGAACAAAAATGGTTGGTAAACTATTCACAAACCATGATACCATCATAAAACAGATAAATGTACTTTCCTGAGGTGCTGGTTTTAGGAAAACACTGTTAACCAATGCATTCTTGTGTTCTGTGCGTTTTCAGCTTTCTCTCGGCCTGAAAACGCCTTAATAGTCACGAATGCACCAAAACTTAGTTTGAACAAAAAAGATTGGAAAACTATTCACAAACCATGATACCATCATAAAACAGATAAATGTACTTTCCTGAGGTGCTGGTTTTAGGAAAACACTGTTAAACAATGCATTCTTGTGTTCTGTGCGTTTTCAGCTTTCTCTCGGCCTGAAAACGCCTTAATAGTCACGAATGCACCAAAACTTAGTTTGAACAAAAAAGATTGGAAAACTATTCACAAACCATGATACCATCATAAAACAGATAAATGTACTTTCCTGAGGTGCTGGTTTTAGGAAAACACTGTTAAACAATGCATTCTTGTGTTCTGTGCGTTTTCAGCGTCCTCTCGGCCTGCAAACGCCTTAATAGTCAAGAAAGCACCAAAACTTAGTTTGAACAAAAAAGGTTGGAAAACTATTAATAAACCATGATACCATCATAAAACAGATACATTTACTTTCCTGATGTGCTAGTTTTAGGTAAACACTGTTAACCAATGCATTCTTGTGTTCTGTGCGTTTTCAGCGTTCTCTCGGCCTGAAAACGCCTTAATAGTCATGAATGCACCAAAACTTAGTTTGAACAAAAATGGTTTGTAAACTATTCACAAACCATGATACCATCATAAAACAGATAAATGTACTTTCCTGAGGTGCTGGTTTTAGGAAAACACTGTTAACCAATGCATTCTTGTGTTCTGTGCGTTTTCAGCTTTCTCTCGGCCTGAAAACGCCTTAATAGTCACGAATGCACCAAAACTTAGTTTGAACAAAAAAGATTGGAAAACTATTCACAAACCATGATACCATCATAAAACAGATAAATGTACTTTCCTGAGGTGCTGGTTTTAGGAAAACACTGTTAAACAATGCATTCTTGTGTTCTGTGCGTTTTCAGCCTTCTCTCGGCCTGCAAACGCCTTAATAGTCATGAATGCACCAAAACTTAGTTTGAACAAAAATGGTTTGTAAACTATTCACAAACCATGATACCATCATAAAAAAGATAAATGTACTTTCCTGAGGTGCTAGTTTAAGGAAAACACTGTTAACCAATGCATTCTTGTGTTCTGTGTGTTTTCAGCTTTCTCTCGCCCTGAAAACGCCTTAATAGTCACGAATGCACCAAAACTTAGTTTGAACAAAAAAGATTGGAAAACTATTCACAAACCATGATACCATCATAAAACAGATGAATGTAATTTCCTGAGGTGCTGGTTTTAGGAAAACACTGTTAAACAATGCATTCTTGTGTTCTGTGCGTTTTCAGCTTTCTCTCGGCCTGAAAACGCCTTAATAGTCACGAATGCACCAAAACTTAGTTTGAACAAAAAAGATTGGAAAACTATTCACAAACCATGATACCATCATAAAACAGATACATTTACTTTCCTGATGTGCTAGTTTTAGGAAAACACTGTTAACCAATGCGTTCTTGTGTTCTGTGCGTTTTCAGCGTTCTCTCGGCCTGCAAACGCCTTAATAGTCATGAATGCACCAAAACTTAGTTTGAACAAAAAAGGTTGGAAAACTATTAACAAACCATGTGACCATCATAAAAAAGATAAATGTTTTTTAATGAGGTGCTGGTTTTAGGAAAACACTGTTAACCAATGCATTCTTGTGTTCTGTGCGTTTTCAGCTTTCTCTCGGCCTGAAAACGCCATAACAGTCACGAATGCACCAAAACGTAGTTTGAACAAAAAAGATTGGAAAACTATTCACAAACCGTGATACCATCATAAAACAGATACATTTACTTTCCTGAGGTGCTGGTTTTAGGAAAACACTGTTAAACAATGCATTCTTGTGTTCTGTGCGTTTTCAGCCTTCTCTCGGCCTGAAAACGCCTTAACAGTCACGAATGCACCAAAACTTAGTTTGAACAAAAATGGTTGGTAAACTATTCACAAACCATGATACCATCATAAAACAGATAAATTTACTTTCCTGATGTGCTAGTTTTAGGTAAACACTGTTAACCAATGCATTCTTGTGTTCTGTGCGTTTTCAGCTTTCTCTCGGCCTGAAAACGCCTCAATAGTCACGAATGCACCAAAACTTAGTTTGAACAAAAAAGATTGGAAAACTATTCACAAACCATGATACCATCATGAAAAGGATAAATGTACTTTCCTGAGGTGCTTGTTTTAGGAAAACACTGTTAACCAATGCATTCTTGTGTTCTGTGCGTTTTCAGCTTTCTCTCGGCCTGAAAACGCCTTAATAGTCACGAATGCACCAAAACTTAGTTTGAACAAAAAAGATTGGAAAACTATTCACAAACCATGATACCATCATAAAACAGATAAATGTACTTTCCTGAGGTGCTGGTTTTAGGAAAACACTGTTAAACAATGCATTCTTGTGTTCTGTGCGTTTTCAGCGTTCTCTCGGCCTGCAAACGCCTTAATAGTCAAGAAAGCACCAAAACTTAGTTTGAACAAAAAAGGTTGGAAAACTATTAATAAACCATGATACCATCAAAAAACAGATACATTTACTTTCCTGATGTGCTAGTTTTAGGTAAACACTGTTAACCAATGCATTCTTGTGTTCTGTGCGTTTTCAGCGTTCTCTCGGCCTGAAAACGCCTTAATAGTCATGAATGCACCAAAACTTAGTTTGAACAAAAATGGTTTGTAAACTATTCACAAACCATGATACCATCATAAAACAGATGAATGTACTTTCCTGAGGTGCTGGTTTTAGGAAAACACTGTTAACCAATGCATTCTTGTGTTCTGTGCGTTTTCAGCGTTCTCTCGGCCTGAAAACGCCTTAACAGTCACGAATGCACCAAAACTTAGTTTGAACAAAAAAGATTGGAAAACTATTCACAAACCATGATACCATCATGAAAAGGATAAATGTACTTTCCTGAGGTGCTGGTTTTAGGAAAACACTGTTAACCAATGCATTCTTGTGTTCTGTGCGTTTTCAGCTTTCTCTCGGCCTGAAAACGCCTTAATAGTCACGAATGCACCAAAACTTAGTTTGAACAAAAAAGATTGGAAAACTATTCACAAACCATGATACCATCATAAAACAGATAAATGTACTTTCCTGAGGTGCTGGTTTTAGGAAAACACTGTTAAACAATGCATTCTTGTGTTCTGTGCGTTTTCAGCTTTCTCTCGGCCTGAAAACGCCTCAATAGTCACGAATGCACCAAAACTTAGTTTGAACAAAAAAGATTGGAAAACTATTCACAGACCATGATACCATCATGAAAAGGATAAATGTACTTTCCTGAGGTGCTGGTTTTAGGAAAACACTGTTAACCAATGCATTCTTGTGTTCTGTGCGTTTTCAGCTTTCTCTCGGCCTGAAAACGCCTTAATAGTCACGAATGCACCAAAACTTAGTTTGAACAAAAAAGATTGGAAAACTATTCACAAACCATGATACCATCATGAAAAGGATAAATGTACTTTCCTGAGGTGCTGGTTTTAGGAAAACACTGTTAAACAATGCATTCTTGTGTTCTGTGCGTTTTCAGCTTTCTCTCGGCCTGAAAACGCCTTAATAGTCAAGAAAGCACCAAAACTTAGTTTGAACAAAAAAGATTGGAAAACTATTAATAAACCATGATACTATCATAAAACAGAACAAAAAAGATTGGAAAACTATTCACAAACCATGATACCATCATAAAACAGATGAATGTAATTTCCTGAGGTGCTGGTTTTAGGAAAACACTGTTAAACAATGCATTCTTGTGTTCTGTGCGTTTTCAGCGTTCTCTCGGCCTGCAAACGCCTTAACAGATATGAATGCACCAAAACTTAATTTGAACAAAAATGGTTGGAAAACTATTCACAAACCATGATACCATCATAAAACAGATAAATGTACTTTCCTGAGGTGCTGGTTTTAGGAAAACACTGTTAAACAATGCATTCTTGTGTTCTGTGCGTTTTCAGCCTTCTCTCGGCCTGCAAACGCCTTAACAGATATGAATGCACCAAAACTTAATTTGAACAAAAATAGTTGGTAAACTATTCACAAACCATGATACCATCATAAAACAGATAAATTTACTTTCCTGATGTGCTAGTTTTAGGTAAACACTGTTAACCAATGCGTTCTTGTGTTCTGTGCGTTTTCAGCGTTCTCTCGGCCTGCAAACGCCTTAATAGTCATGAATGCACCAAAACTTAGTTTGAACAAAAAAGGTTGGAAAACTATTAACAAACCATGTGACCATCATAAAAAAGATAAATGTTTTTTAATGAGGTGCTGGTTTTAGGAAAACACTGTTAACCAATGCATTCTTGTGTTCTGTGCGTTTTCAGCTTTCTCTCGGCCTGAAAACGCCATAACAGTCACGAATGCACCAAAACGTAGTTTGAACAAAAAAGATTGGAAAACTATTCACAAACCGTGATACCATCATAAAACAGATACATTTACTTTCCTGAGGTGCTGGTTTTAGGAAAACACTGTTAAACAATGCATTCTTGTGTTCTGTGCGTTTTCAGCCTTCTCTCGGCCTGAAAACGCCTTAACAGTCACGAATGCACCAAAACTTAGTTTGAACAAAAATGGTTGGTAAACTATTCACAAACCATGATACCATCATAAAACAGATAAATTTACTTTCCTGATGTGCTAGTTTTAGGTAAACACTGTTAACCAATGCATTCTTGTGTTCTGTGCGTTTTCAGCTTTCTCTCGGCCTGAAAACGCCTCAATAGTCACGAATGCACCAAAACTTAGTTTGAACAAAAAAGATTGGAAAACTATTCACAAACCATGATACCATCATGAAAAGGATAAATGTACTTTCCTGAGGTGCTGGTTTTAGGAAAACACTGTTAACCAATGCATTCTTGTGTTCTGTGCGTTTTCAGCTTTCTCTCGGCCTGAAAACGCCTTAATAGTCACGAATGCACCAAAACTTAGTTTGAACAAAAATGGTTGGTAAACTATTCACAAACCATGATACCATCATGAAAAGGATAAATGTACTTTCCTGAGGTTCTAGTTTTAGGTAAACACTGTTAACCAATGCATTCTTGTGTTCTGTGCGTTTTCAGCGTTCTCTCGGCCTGAAAACGCCTTAATAGTCATGAATGCACCAAAACTTAGTTTGAACAAAAATGGTTTGTAAACTATTCACAAACCATGATACCATCATAAAACAGATAAATGTACTTTCCTGAGGTGCTGGTTTTAGGAAAACACTGTTAACCAATGCATTCTTGTGTTCTGTGCGTTTTCAGCGTTCTCTCGGCCTGAAAACGCCTTAACAGTCACGAATGCACCAAAACTTAGTTTGAACAAAAAAGATTGGAAAACTATTCACAAACCATGATACCATCATGAAAAGGATAAATGTACTTTCCTGAGGTGCTGGTTTTAGGAAAACACTGTTAACCAATGCATTCTTGTGTTCCGTGCGTTTTCAGCTTTCTCTCGACCTGCAAACGCCTTAACAGTCAAGAATGCACCAAAACTTAGTTTGAACAAAAAAGATTGGAAAACTATTCACAAACCATGATACCATCATGAAAAGGATAAATGTACTTTCCTGAGGTGCTGGTTTTAGGAAAACACTGTTAACCAATGCATTCTTGTGTTCTGTGCGTTTTCAGCGTTCTCTCGGCCTGCAAACGCCTTAATAGTCATGAATGCACCAAAACTTAGTTTGAACAAAAATGGTTTGTAAACTATTCACAAACCATGATACCATCATAAAAAAGATAAATGTACTTTCCTGAGGTGCTAGTTTAAGGAAAACACTGTTAAACAATGCATTCTTGTGTTCTGTGCGTTTTCAGCTTTCTCTCGGCCTGAAAACGCCTTAATAGTCACGAATGCACCAAAACTTAGTTTGAACAAAAAAGATTGGAAAACTATTCACAAACCTTGATACCATCATAAAACAGATACATTTACTTTCCTGATGTGCTAGTTTTAGGAAAACACTGTTAACCAATGCGTTCTTGTGTTCTGTGCGTTTTCAGCGTTCTCTCGGCCTGCAAACGCCTTAATAGTCATGAATGCACCAAAACTTAGTTTGAACAAAAAAGGTTGGAAAACTATTAACAAACCATGTGACCATCATAAAAAAGATAAATGTTTTTTAATGAGGTGCTGGTTTTAGGAAAACACTGTTAACCAATGCATTCTTGTGTTCTGTGCGTTTTCAGCTTTCTCTCGGCCTGAAAACGCCATAACAGTCACGAATGCACCAAAACGTAGTTTGAACAAAAAAGATTGGAAAACTATTCACAAACCATGATACCATCATAAAACAGATACATTTACTTTCCTGAGGTGCTGGTTTTAGGAAAACACTGTTAAACAATGCATTCTTGTGTTCTGTGCGTTTTCAGCCTTCTCTCGGCCTGAAAACGCCTTAATAGTCATGAATGCACCAAAACTTAGTTTGAACAAAAATGGTTTGTAAACTATTCACAAACCATGATACCATCATAAAACAGATAAATGTACTTTCCTGAGGTGCTGGTTTTAGGAAAACACTGTTAACCAATGCATTCTTGTGTTCTGTGCGTTTTCAGCGTTCTCTCGGCCTGAAAACGCCTTAACAGTCACGAATGCACCAAAACTTAGTTTGAACAAAAAAGATTGGAAAACTATTCACAAACCATGATACCATCATGAAAAGGATAAATGTACTTTCCTGAGGTGCTGGTTTTAGGAAAACACTGTTAACCAATGCATTCTTGTGTTCCGTGCGTTTTCAGCTTTCTCTCGACCTGCAAACGCCTTAACAGTCAAGAATGCACCAAAACTTAGTTTGAACAAAAAAGATTGGAAAACTATTCACAAACCATGATACCATCATGAAAAGGATAAATGTACTTTCCTGAGGTGCTGGTTTTAGGAAAACACTGTTAACCAATGCATTCTTGTGTTCTGTGCGTTTTCAGCGTTCTCTCGGCCTGCAAACGCCTTAATAGTCATGAATGCACCAAAACTTAGTTTGAACAAAAATGGTTTGTAAACTATTCACAAACCATGATACCATCATAAAAAAGATAAATGTACTTTCCTGAGGTGCTAGTTTAAGGAAAACACTGTTAAACAATGCATTCTTGTGTTCTGTGCGTTTTCAGCTTTCTCTCGGCCTGAAAACGCCTTAATAGTCACGAATGCACCAAAACTTAGTTTGAACAAAAAAGATTGGAAAACTATTCACAAACCTTGATACCATCATAAAACAGATACATTTACTTTCCTGATGTGCTAGTTTTAGGAAAACACTGTTAACCAATGCGTTCTTGTGTTCTGTGCGTTTTCAGCGTTCTCTCGGCCTGCAAACGCCTTAATAGTCATGAATGCACCAAAACTTAGTTTGAACAAAAAAGGTTGGAAAACTATTAACAAACCATGTGACCATCATAAAAAAGATAAATGTTTTTTAATGAGGTGCTGGTTTTAGGAAAACACTGTTAACCAATGCATTCTTGTGTTCTGTGCGTTTTCAGCTTTCTCTCGGCCTGAAAACGCCATAACAGTCACGAATGCACCAAAACGTAGTTTGAACAAAAAAGATTGGAAAACTATTCACAAACCATGATACCATCATAAAACAGATACATTTACTTTCCTGAGGTGCTGGTTTTAGGAAAACACTGTTAAACAATGCATTCTTGTGTTCTGTGCGTTTTCAGCCTTCTCTCGGCCTGAAAACGCCTTAACAGTCACGAATGCACCAAAACTTAGTTTGAACAAAAAAGATTGGAAAACTATTCACAAACCATGATACCATCATGAAAAGGATAAATGTACTTTCCTGAGGTAGTGGTTTTAGGAAAACACTTTTAACCAATGCATTCTTGTGTTCCGTGCGTTTTCAGCTTTCTCTCGACCTGCAAACGCCTTAACAGTCAAGAATGCACCAAAACTTAGTTTGAACAAAAAAGATTGGAAAACTATTCACAAACCATGATACCATCATGAAAAGGATAAATGTACTTTCCTGAGGTGCTGGTTTTAGGAAAACACTGTTAACCAATGCATTCTTGTGTTCTGTGCGTTTTCAGCGTTCTCTCGGCCTGCAAACGCCTTAATAGTCATGAATGCACCAAAACTTAGTTTGAACAAAAATGGTTTGTAAACTATTCACAAACCATGATACCATCATAAAAAAGATAAATGTACTTTCCTGAGGTGCTAGTTTAAGGAAAACACTGTTAACCAATGCATTCTTGTGTTCTGTGTGTTTTCAGCTTTCTCTCGCCCTGAAAACGCCTTAATAGTCACGAATGCACCAAAACTTAGTTTGAACAAAAAAGATTGGAAAACTATTCACAAACCATGATACCATCATAAAACAGATGAATGTAATTTCCTGAGGTGCTGATTTTAGGAAAACACTGTTAAACAATGCATTCTTGTGTTCTGTGCGTTTTCAGCTTTCTCTCGGCCTGAAAACGCCTTAATAGTCACGAATGCACCAAAACTTAGTTTGAACAAAAAAGATTGGAAAACTATTCACAAACCATGATACCATCATAAAACAGATACATTTACTTTCCTGATGTGCTAGTTTTAGGAAAACACTGTTAACCAATGCGTTCTTGTGTTCTGTGCGTTTTCAGCGTTCTCTCGGCCTGCAAACGCCTTAATAGTCATGAATGCACCAAAACTTAGTTTGAACAAAAAAGGTTGGAAAACTATTAACAAACCATGTGACCATCATAAAAAAGATAAATGTTTTTTAATGAGGTGCTGGTTTTAGGAAAACACTGTTAACCAATGCATTCTTGTGTTCTGTGCGTTTTCAGCTTTCTCTCGGCCTGAAAACGCCATAACAGTCACGAATGCACCAAAACGTAGTTTGAACAAAAAAGATTGGAAAACTATTCACAAACCATGATACCATCATAAAACAGATACATTTACTTTCCTGAGGTGCTGGTTTTAGGAAAACACTGTTAAACAATGCATTCTTGTGTTCTGTGCGTTTTCAGCCTTCTCTCGGCCTGCAAACGCCTTAACAGATATGAATGCACCAAAACTTAGTTTGAACAAAAATGGTTGGTAAACTATTCACAAACCATGATACCATCATGAAAAGGATAAATGTACTTTCCTGAGGTGCTGGTTTTAGGAAAACACTGTTAACCAATGCATTCTTGTGTTCTGTGTGTTTTCAGCTTTCTCTCGCCCTGAAAACGCCTTAATAGTCACGAATGCACCAAAACTTAGTTTGAACAAAAAAGATTGGAAAACTATTCACAAACCATGATACCATCATAAAACAGATGAATGTGATTTCCTGAGGTGCTGGTTTTAGGAAAACACTGTTAACCAATGCATTCTTGTGTTCTGTGCGTTTTCAGCGTTCTCTCGGCCTGAAAACGCCTTAATAGTCATGAATGCACCAAAACTTAGTTTGAACAAAAATGGTTTGTAAACTATTCACAAACCATGATACCATCATAAAACAGATAAATGTACTTTCCTGAGGTGCTGGTTTTAGGAAAACACTGTTAACCAATGCATTCTTGTGTTCTGTGCGTTTTCAGCGTTCTCTCGGCCTGAAAACGCCTTAACAGTCACGAATGCACCAAAACTTAGTTTGAACAAAAAAGATTGGAAAACTATTCACAAACCATGATACCATCATGAAAAGGATAAATGTACTTTCCTGAGGTGCTGGTTTTAGGAAAACACTGTTAACCAATGCATTCTTGTGTTCTGTGTGTTTTCAGCTTTCTCTCGCCCTGAAAACGCCTTAATAGTCACGAATGCACCAAAACTTAGTTTGAACAAAAAAGATTGGAAAACTATTCACAAACCATGATACCATCATAAAACAGATGAATGTGATTTCCTGAGGTGCTGGTTTTAGGAAAACACTGTTAACCAATGCATTCTTGTGTTCTGTGCGTTTTCAGCGTTCTCTCGGCCTGAAAACGCCTTAATAGTCATGAATGCACCAAAACTTAGTTTGAACAAAAATGGTTTGTAAACTATTCACAAACCATGATACCATCATAAAACAGATAAATGTACTTTCCTGAGGTGCTGGTTTTAGGAAAACACTGTTAACCAATGCATTCTTGTGTTCTGTGCGTTTTCAGCGTTCTCTCGGCCTGAAAACGCCTTAACAGTCACGAATGCACCAAAACTTAGTTTGAACAAAAAAGATTGGAAAACTATTCACAAACCATGATACCATCATGAAAAGGATAAATGTACTTTCCTGAGGTGCTGGTTTTAGGAAAACACTGTTAACCAATGCATTCTTGTGTTCCGTGCGTTTTCAGCTTTCTCTCGACCTGCAAACGCCTTAACAGTCAAGAATGCACCAAAACTTAGTTTGAACAAAAAAGATTGGAAAACTATTCACAAACCATGATACCATCATGAAAAGGATAAATGTACTTTCCTGAGGTGCTGGTTTTAGGAAAACACTGTTAACCAATGCATTCTTGTGTTCTGTGCGTTTTCAGCGTTCTCTCGGCCTGCAAACGCCTTAATAGTCATGAATGCACCAAAACTTAGTTTGAACAAAAATGGTTTGTAAACTATTCACAAACCATGATACCATCATAAAAAAGATAAATGTACTTTCCTGAGGTGCTAGTTTAAGGAAAACACTGTTAACCAATGCATTCTTGTGTTCTGTGTGTTTTCAGCTTTCTCTCGCCCTGAAAACGCCTTAATAGTCACGAATGCACCAAAACTTAGTTTGAACAAAAAAGATTGGAAAACTATTCACAAACCATGATACCATCATAAAACAGATGAATGTAATTTCCTGAGGTGCTGGTTTTAGGAAAACACTGTTAAACAATGCATTCTTGTGTTCTGTGCGTTTTCAGCTTTCTCTCGGCCTGAAAACGCCTTAATAGTCACGAATGCACCAAAACTTAGTTTGAACAAAAAAGATTGGAAAACTATTCACAAACCATGATACCATCATAAAACAGATACATTTACTTTCCTGATGTGCTAGTTTTAGGAAAACACTGTTAACCAATGCGTTCTTGTGTTCTGTGCGTTTTCAGCGTTCTCTCGGCCTGCAAACGCCTTAATAGTCATGAATGCACCAAAACTTAGTTTGAACAAAAAAGGTTGGAAAACTATTAACAAACCATGTGACCATCATAAAAAAGATAAATGTTTTTTAATGAGGTGCTGGTTTTAGGAAAACACTGTTAACCAATGCATTCTTGTGTTCTGTGCGTTTTCAGCTTTCTCTCGGCCTGAAAACGCCATAACAGTCACGAATGCACCAAAACGTAGTTTGAACAAAAAAGATTGGAAAACTATTCACAAACCATGATACCATCATAAAACAGATACATTTACTTTCCTGAGGTGCTGGTTTTAGGAAAACACTGTTAAACAATGCATTCTTGTGTTCTGTGCGTTTTCAGCCTTCTCTTGGCCTGAAAACGCCTTAATGCACCAAAACTTAGTTTGAACAAAAAAGATTGGAAAACTATTCACAAACCATGATACCATCATGAAAAGGATAAATGTACTTTCCTGAGGTGCTGGTTTTAGGAAAACACTGTTAACCAATGCATTCTTGTGTTCCGTGCGTTTTCAGCTTTCTCTCGACCTGCAAACGCCTTAACAGTCAAGAATGCACCAAAACTTAGTTTGAACAAAAAAGATTGGAAAACTATTCACAAACCATGATACCATCATGAAAAGGATAAATGTACTTTCCTGAGGTGCTGGTTTTAGGAAAACACTGTTAACCAATGCATTCTTGTGTTCTGTGCGTTTTCAGCGTTCTCTCGGCCTGCAAACGCCTTAATAGTCATGAATGCACCAAAACTTAGTTTGAACAAAAATGGTTTGTAAACTATTCACAAACCATGATACCATCATAAAAAAGATAAATGTACTTTCCTGAGGTGCTAGTTTAAGGAAAACACTGTTAACCAATGCATTCTTGTGTTCTGTGTGTTTTCAGCTTTCTCTCGCCCTGAAAACGCCTTAATAGTCACGAATGCACCAAAACTTAGTTTGAACAAAAAAGATTGGAAAACTATTCACAAACCATGATACCATCATAAAACAGATGAATGTAATTTCCTGAGGTGCTGGTTTTAGGAAAACACTGTTAAACAATGCATTCTTGTGTTCTGTGCGTTTTCAGCTTTCTCTCGGCCTGAAAACGCCTTAATAGTCACGAATGCACCAAAACTTAGTTTGAACAAAAATGGTTGGTACACTATTCACAAACCATGATACCATCATGAAAAGGATAAATGTACTTTCCTGAGGTGCTGGTTTTAGGAAAACACTGTTAACCAATGCATTCTTGTGTTCTGTGTGTTTTCAGCTTTCTCTCGCCCTGAAAACGCCTTAATAGTCACGAATGCACCAAAACTTAGTTTGAACAAAAAAGATTGGAAAACTATTCACAAACCATGATACCATCATAAAACAGATGAATGTAATTTCCTGAGGTGCTGGTTTTAGGAAAACACTGTTAAACAATGCATTCTTGTGTTCTGTGCGTTTTCAGCTTTCTCTCGGCCTGAAAACGCCTTAATAGTCACGAATGCACCAAAACTTAGTTTGAACAAAAAAGATTGGAAAACTATTCACAAACCATGATACCATCATAAAACAGATACATTTACTTTCCTGATGTGCTAGTTTTAGGAAAACACTGTTAACCAATGCGTTCTTGTGTTCTGTGCGTTTTCAGCGTTCTCTCGGCCTGCAAACGCCTTAATAGTCATGAATGCACCAAAACTTAGTTTGAACAAAAAAGGTTGGAAAACTATTAACAAACCATGTGACCATCATAAAAAAGATAAATGTTTTTTAATGAGGTGCTGGTTTTAGGAAAACACTGTTAACCAATGCATTCTTGTGTTCTGTGCGTTTTCAGCTTTCTCTCGGCCTGAAAACGCCATAACAGTCACGAATGCACCAAAACGTAGTTTGAACAAAAAAGATTGGAAAACTATTCACAAACCATGATACCATCATAAAACAGATACATTTACTTTCCTGAGGTGCTGGTTTTAGGAAAACACTGTTAAACAATGCATTCTTGTGTTCTGTGCGTTTTCAGCCTTCTCTCGGCCTGAAAACGCCTTAATGCACCAAAACTTAGTTTGAACAAAAAAGATTGGAAAACTATTCACAAACCATGATACCATCATGAAAAGGATAAATGTACTTTCCTGAGGTGCTGGTTTTAGGAAAACACTGTTAACCAATGCATTCTTGTGTTCCGTGCGTTTTCAGCTTTCTCTCGACCTGCAAACGCCTTAACAGTCAAGAATGCACCAAAACTTAGTTTGAACAAAAAAGATTGGAAAACTATTCACAAACCATGATACCATCATGAAAAGGATAAATGTACTTTCCTGAGGTGCTGGTTTTAGGAAAACACTGTTAACCAATGCATTCTTGTGTTCTGTGCGTTTTCAGCGTTCTCTCGGCCTGCAAACGCCTTAATAGTCATGAATGCACCAAAACTTAGTTTGAACAAAAATGGTTTGTAAACTATTCACAAACCATGATACCATCATAAAAAAGATAAATGTACTTTCCTGAGGTGCTAGTTTAAGGAAAACACTGTTAACCAATGCATTCTTGTGTTCTGTGCGTTTTCAGCTTTCTCTCGGCCTGAAAACGCCTTAATAGTCACGAATGCACCAAAACTTAGTTTGAACAAAAATGGTTTGTACACTATTCACAAACCATGATACCATCATGAAAAGGATAAATGTACTTTCCTGAGGTGCTGGTTTTAGGAAAACACTGTTAACCAATGCATTCTTGTGTTCTGTGTGTTTTCAGCTTTCTCTCGCCCTGAAAACGCCTTAATAGTCACGAATGCACCAAAACTTAGTTTGAACAAAAAAGATTGGAAAACTATTCACAAACCATGATACCATCATAAAACAGATGAATGTAATTTCCTGAGTTGCTGGTTTTAGGTAAACACTGTTAACCAATGCATTCTTGTGTTCTGTGCGTTTTCAGCTTTCTCTCGGCCTGAAAACGCCTCAATAGTCACGAATGCACCAAAACTTAGTTTGAACAAAAAAGATTGGAAAACTATTCACAGACCATGATACCATCATGAAAAGGATAAATGTACTTTCCTGAGGTGCTGGTTTTAGGAAAACACTGTTAACCAATGCATTCTTGTGTTCTGTGCGTTTTCAGCTTTCTCTCGGCCTGAAAACGCCTTAATAGTCACGAATGCACCAAAACTTAGTTTGAACAAAAAAGATTGGAAAACTATTCACAAACCATGATACCATCATGAAAAGGATAAATGTACTTTCCTGAGGTGCTGGTTTTAGGAAAACACTGTTAAACAATGCATTCTTGTGTTCTGTGCGTTTTCAGCTTTCTCTCGGCCTGAAAACGCCTTAATAGTCAAGAAAGCACCAAAACTTAGTTTGAACAAAAAAGATTGGAAAACTATTAATAAACCATGATACCATCATAAAACAGAACAAAAAAGATTGGAAAACTATTCACAAACCATGATACCATCATAAAACAGATGAATGTAATTTCCTGAGGTGCTGGTTTTAGGAAAACACTGTTAAACAATGCATTCTTGTGTTCTGTGCGTTTTCAGCGTTCTCTCGGCCTGCAAACGCCTTAATAGTCATGAATGCACCAAAACTTAGTTTGAACAAAAAAGGTTCGAAAACTATTAACAAACCATGTTACCATCATAAAAAAGATAAATGTACTTTCCTGAGGTGCTGGTTTTAGGAAAACACTGTTAACCAATGCATTCTTGTGTTCTGTGCGTTTTCAGCGTTCTCTCGGCCTGAAAACGCCTTAACAGTCACGAATGCACCACAACTTAGTTTGAACAAAAAAGATTGGAAAACTATTCACAAACCATGATACAATCATGAAAAGGATAAATGTACTTTCCTGAGGTTCTAGTTTTAGGAAAGCACTGTTAACCAATGCATTCTTGTGTTCTGTGCGTTTTCAGCGTCCTCTCGGCCTGAAAACGCCTTAACAGTCACGAATGCACCAAAACTTAGTTTGAACAAAAAAGATTGGAAAACTATTCACAAACCATGATACCATCATGAAAAGGATAAATGTACTTTCCTGAGGTGCTGGTTTTAGGAAAGCACTGTTAACCAATGCATTCTTGTGTTCTGTACGTTTTCAGCTTTCTCTCGGCCTGAAAACGCCTTAATAGTCACGAATGCACCAAAACTTAGTTTGAACAAAAAAGATTGGAAAACTATTCACAAACCATGATACCATCATGAAAAGGATAAATGTACTTTCCTGAGGTGCTGGTTTTAGGAAAACACTGTTAACCAATGCATTCTTGTGTTCCGTGCGTTTTCAGCTTTCTCTCGACCTGCAAACGCCTTAACAGTCAAGAATGCACCAAAACTTAGTTTGAACAAAAAAGATTGGAAAACTATTCACAAACCATGATACCATCATGAAAAGGATAAATGTACTTTCCTGAGGTGCTGGTTTTAGGAAAGCACTGTTAACCAATGCATTCTTGTGTTCTGTGCGTTTTCAGCGTTCTCTCGGCCTGCAAACGCCTTAATAGTCATGAATGCACCAAAACTTAGTTTGAACAAAAATGGTTTGTAAACTATTCACAAACCATGATACCATCATAAAAAAGATAAATGTACTTTCCTGAGGTGCTGGTTTTAGGAAAACACTGTTAAACAATGCATTCTTGTGTTCTGTGTGTTTTCAGCTTTCTCTCGCCCTGAAAACGCCTTAATAGTCACGAATGCACCAAAACTTAGTTTGAACAAAAATGGTTGGTACACTATTCACAAACCATGATACCATCATGAAAAGGATAAATGTACTTTCCTGAGGTGCTGGTTTTAGGAAAACACTGTTAACCAATGCATTCTTGTGTTCTGTGTGTTTTCAGCTTTCTCTCGCCCTGAAAACGCCTTTATAGTCACGAATGCACCAAAACTTAGTTTGAACAAAAAAGATTGGAAAACTATTCACAAACCATGATACCATCATAAAACAGATGAATGTAATTTCCTGAGGTGCTGGTTTTAGGAAAACACTGTTAAACAATGCATTCTTGTGTTCTGTGCGTTTTCAGCGTTCTCTCGGCCTGAAAACGCCTTAATGCACCAAAACTTAGTTTGAACAAAAAAGATTGGAAAACTATTTACAAACCATGATACCATCATGAAAAGGATAAATGTACTTTCCTGAGGTGCTGGTTTTAGGAAAGCACTGTTAACCAATGCATTCTTGTGTTCTGTACGTTTTCAGCTTTCTCTCGGCCTGAAAACGCCTTAACAGTCAAGAATGCACCAAAACTTAGTTTGAACAAAAAAGATTGGAAAACTATTCACAAACCATGATACCATCATGAAAAGGATAAATGTACTTTCCTGAGGTGCTGGTTTTAGGAAAGCACTGTTAACCAATGCATTCTTGTGTTCTGTGCGTTTTCAGCGTTCTCTCGGCCTGCAAACGCCTTAATAGTCATGAATGCACCAAAACTTAGTTTGAACAAAAATGGTTTGTAAACTATTCACAAACCATGATACCATCATAAAAAAGATAAATGTACTTTCCTGAGGTGCTGGCTTTAGGAAAACACTGTTAAACAATGCATTCTTGTGTTCTGTGCGTTTTCAGCTTTCTCTCGGCCTGAAAACGCCTTAATAGTCACGAATGCACCAAAACTTAGTTTGAACAAAAAAGATTGGAAAACTATTCACAAACCATGATACCATCATGAAAAGGATAAATGTACTTTCCTGAGGTGCTGGTTTTAGGAAAACACTGTTAACCAATGCATTCTTGTGTTCTGTGCGTTTTCAGCTTTCTCTCGACCTGTAAACGCCTTAACAGTCAAGAATGCACCAAAACTTAGTTTGAACAAAAAAGATTGGAAAACTATTCACAAACCATGATACCATCATGAAAAGGATAAATGTACTTTCCTGAGGTGCTGGTTTTAGGAAAACACTGTTAACCAATGCATTCTTGTGTTCTGTGCGTTTTCAGCGTTCTCTCGGCCTGCAAACGCCCTAATAGTCATGAATGCACCAAAACTTAGTTTGAACAAAAATGGTTTGTAAACTATTCACAAACCATGATACCATCATAAAAAAGATAAATGTACTTTCCTGAGGTGCTGGTTTTAGGAAAACACTGTTAAACAATGCATTCTTGTGTTCTGTGCGTTTTCAGCTTTCTCTCGGCCTGAAAACGCCTTAATAGTCACGAATGCACCAAAACTTAGTTTGAACAAAAAAGATTGGAAAACTATTCACAAACCATGATACCATCATTAAAAGGATAAATGTACTTTCCTGAGGTGCTGGTTTTAGGAAAACACTGTTAACCAATGCATTCTTGTGTTCTGTGCGTTTTCAGCGTTCTCTCGGCCTGCAAACGCCTTAATAGTCATGAATGCACCAAAACTTAGTTTGAACAAAAATGGTTTGTAAACTATTCACAAACCATGATACCATCATAAAAAAGATAAATGTACTTTCCTGAGGTGCTGGTTTTAGGAAAACACTGTTAAACAATGCATTCTTGTGTTCTGTGTGTTTTCAGCTTTCTCTCGCCCTGAAAACGCCTTAATAGTCACGAATGCACCAAAACTTAGTTTGAACAAAAATGGTTGGTACACTATTCACAAACCATGATACCATCATGAAAAGGATAAATGTACTTTCCTGAGGTGCTGGTTTTAGGAAAACACTGTTAACCAATGCATTCTTGTGTTCTGTGTGTTTTCAGCTTTCTCTCGCCCTGAAAACGCCTTAATAGTCACGAATGCACCAAAACTTAGTTTGAACAAAAAAGATTGGAAAACTATTCACAAACCATGATACCATCATAAAACAGATGAATGTAATTTCCTGAGTTGCTGGTTTTAGGAAAACACTGTTAAACAATGCATTCTTGTGTTCTGTGCGTTTTCAGCGTTCTCTCGGCCTGAAAACGCCTTAATGCACCAAAACTTAGTTTGAACAAAAAAGATTGGAAAACTATTCACAAACCATGATACCATCATGAAAAGGATAAATGTAATTTCCTGAGGTGCTGGTTTTAGGAAAACACTGTTAACCAATGCATTCTTGTGTTCTGTGCGTTTTCAGCTTTCTCTCGACCTGTAAACGCCTTAACAGTCAAGAATGCACCAAAACTTAGTTTGAACAAAAAAGATTGGAAAACTATTCACAAACCATGATACCATCATGAAAAGGATAAATGTACTTTCCTGAGGTTCTAGTTTTAGGAAAGCACTGTTAACCAATGCATTCTTGTGTTCTGTGCGTTTTCAGCGTCCTCTCGTCCTGAAAACGCCTTAACAGTCACGAATGCACCAAAACTTAGTTTGAACAAAAAAGATTGGAAAACTATTCACAAACCATGATACCATCATAAAACAGATAAATGTACTTTCCTGAGGTGCTGGTTTTAGGAAAACACTGTTAAACAATGCATTCTTGTGTTCTGTGCGTTTTCAGCCTTCTCTCGGCCTGCAAACGCCTTAACAGATATGAATGCACCAAAACTTAATTTGAACAAAAATGGTTGGTAAACTATTCACAAACCATGATACCATCATAAAACAGATAAATTTACTTTCCTGATGTGCTAGTTTTAGGTAAACACTGTTAACCAATGCATTCTTGTGTTCTGTGCGTTTTCAGCTTTCTCTCGGCCTGAAAACGCCTCAATAGTCACGAATGCACCAAAACTTAGTTTGAACAAAAAAGATTGGAAAACTATTCACAAACCATGATACCATCATGAAAAGGATAAATGTACTTTCCTGAGGTGCTGGTTTTAGGAAAACACTGTTAACCAATGCATTCTTGTGTTCTGTGCGTTTTCAGCTTTCTCTCGGCCTGAAAACGCCTTAATAGTCACGAATGCACCAAAACTTAGTTTGAACAAAAAAGATTGGAAAACTATTCACAAACCATGATACCATCATAAAACAGATAAATGTACTTTCCTGAGGTGCTGGTTTTAGGAAAACACTGTTAAACAATGCATTCTTGTGTTCTGTGCGTTTTCAGCTTTCTCTCGGCCTGAAAACGCCTTAATAGTCACGAATGCACCAAAACTTAGTTTGAACAAAAAAGATTGGAAAACTATTCACAAACCATGATACCATCATTAAAAGGATAAATGTACTTTCCTGAGGTGCTGGTTTTAGGAAAACACTGTTAACCAATGCATTCTTGTGTTCTGTGCGTTTTCAGCGTTCTCTCGGCCTGCAAACGCCTTAATAGTCAAGAAAGCACCAAAACTTAGTTTGAACAAAAAAGGTTGGAAAACTATTAATAAACCATGATACCATCATAAAACAGATACATTTACTTTCCTGATGTGCTAGTTTTAGGTAAACACTGTTAACCAATGCATTCTTGTGTTCTGTGCGTTTTCAGCGTTCTCTCGGCCTGAAAACGCCTTAATAGTCATGAATGCACCAAAACTTAGTTTGAACAAAAATGGTTTGTAAACTATTCACAAACCATGATACCATCATAAAACAGATAAATGTACTTTCCTGAGGTGCTGGTTTTAGGAAAACACTGTTAACCAATGCATTCTTGTGTTCTGTGCGTTTTCAGCGTTCTCTCGGCCTGAAAACGCCTTAACAGTCACGAATGCACCAAAACTTAGTTTGAACAAAAAAGATTGGAAAACTATTCACAAACCATGATACCATCATGAAAAGGATAAATGTACTTTCCTGAGGTTCTAGTTTTAGGAAAGCACTGTTAAACCAATGCATTCTTGTGTTCTGTGCGTTTTCAGTGTCCTCTCGGCCTGAAAACGCCTTAACAGTCACGAATGCACCAAAACTTAGTTTGAACAAAAAAGATTGGAAAACTATTCACAAACCATGATACCATCATGAAAAGGATAAATGTACTTTCCTGAGGTGCTGGTTTTAGGAAAACACTGTTAACCAATGCATTCTTGTGTTCCGTGCGTTTTCAGCTTTCTCTCGACCTGCAAACGCCTTAACAGTCACGAATGCACCAAAACTTAGTTTGAACAAAAAAGATTGGAAAACTATTCACAAACCATGATACCATCATGAAAAGGATAAATGTACTTTCCTGAGGTGCTGGTTTTAGGAAAACACTGTTAACCAATGCATTCTTGTGTTCTGTGCGTTTTCAGCGTTCTCTCGGCCTGCAAACGCCTTAATAGTCATGAATGCACCAAAACTTAGTTTGAACAAAAATGGTTTGTAAACTATTCACAAACCATGATACCATCATAAAAAAGATAAATGTACTTTCCTGAGGTGCTGGTTTTAGGAAAACACTGTTAAACAATGCATTCTTGTGTTCTGTGCGTTGTCAGCTTTCTCTCGGCCTGAAAACGCCTTAATAGTCACGAATGCACCAAAACTTAGTTTGAACAAAAAAGATTGGAAAACTATTCACAAACCATGATACCATCATGAAAAGGATAAATGTACTTTCCTGAGGTGCTGGTTTTAGGAAAACACTGTTAACCAATGCATTCTTGTGTTCCGTGCGTTTTCAGCTTTCTCTCGACCTGCAAACGCCTTAACAGTCAAGAATGCACCAAAACTTAGTTTGAACAAAAAAGATTGGAAAACTATTCACAAACCATGATACCATCATGAAAAGGATAAATGTACTTTCCTGAGGTGCTGGTTTTAGGAAAGCACTGTTAACCAATGCATTCTTGTGTTCTGTGCGTTTTCAGCGTTCTCTCGGCCTGCAAACGCCTTAATAGTCATGAATGCACCAAAACTTAGTTTGAACAAAAATGGTTTGTAAACTATTCACAAACCATGATACCATCATAAAAAAGATAAATGTACTTTCCTGAGGTGCTGGTTTTAGGAAAACACTGTTAAACAATGCATTCTTGTGTTCTGTGTGTTTTCAGCTTTCTCTCGCCCTGAAAACGCCTTAATAGTCACGAATGCACCAAAACTTAGTTTGAACAAAAAAGATTGGAAAACTATTCACAAACCATGATACCATCATAAAACAGATGAATGTAATTTCCTGAGGTGCTGGTTTTAGGAAAACACTGTTAAACAATGCATTCTTGTGTTCTGTGCGTTTTCAGCTTTCTCTCGGCCTGAAAACGCCTTAATAGTCACGAATGCACCAAAACTTAGTTTGAACAAAAATGGTTGGTACACTATTCACAAACCATGATACCATCATGAAAAGGATAAATGTACTTTCCTGAGGTGCTGGTTTTAGGAAAACACTGTTAACCAATGCATTCTTGTGTTCTGTGTGTTTTCAGCTTTCTCTCGCCCTGAAAACGCCTTAATAGTCACGAATGCACCAAAACTTAGTTTGAACAAAAAAGATTGGAAAACTATTCACAAACCATGATACCATCATAAAACAGATGAATGTAATTTCCTGAGTTGCTGGTTTTAGGAAAACACTGTTAAACAATGCATTCTTGTGTTCTGTGCGTTTTCAGCGTTCTCTCGGCCTGAAAACGCCTTAATGCACCAAAACTTAGTTTGAACAAAAAAGATTGGAAAACTATTCACAAACCATGATACCATCATGAAAAGGATAAATGTACTTTCCTGAGGTGCTGGTTTTAGAAAAGCACTGTTAACCAATGCATTCTTGTGTTCTGTACGTTTTCAGCTTTCTCTCGGCCTGAAAACGCCTTAATAGTCACGAATGCACCAAAACTTAGTTTGAACAAAAAAGATTGGAAAACTATTCACAAACCATGATACCATCATGAAAAGGATAAATGTACTTTCCTGAGGTGCTGGTTTTAGGAAAGCACTGTTAACCAATGCATTCTTGTGTTCCGTGCGTTTTCAGCTTTCTCTCGACCTGCAAACGCCTTAACAGTCAAGAATGCACCAAAACTTAGTTTGAACAAAAAAGATTGGAAAACTATTCACAAACCATGATACCATCATGAAAAGGATAAATGTACTTTCCTGAGGTGCTGGTTTTAGGAAAACACTGTTAACCAATGCATTCTTGTGTTCTGTGCGTTTTCAGCGTTCTCTCGGCCTGCAAACGCCTTAATAGTCATGAATGCACCAAAACTTAGTTTGAACAAAAATGGTTTGTAAACTATTCACAAACCATGATACCATCATAAAAAAGATAAATGTACTTTCCTGAGGTGCTGGTTTTAGGAAAACACTGTTAACCAATGCATTCTTGTGTTCTGTGTGTTTTCAGCTTTCTCTCGCCCTGAAAACGCCTTAATAGTCACGAATGCACCAAAACTTAGTTTGAACAAAAAAGATTGGAAAACTATTCACAAACCATGATACCATCATAAAACAGATGAATGTAATTTCCTGAGTTGCTGGTTTTAGGAAAACACTGTTAAACAATGCATTCTTGTGTTCTGTGCGTTTTCAGCGTTCTCTCGGCCTGAAAACGCCTTAATGCACCAAAACTTAGTTTGAACAAAAAAGATTGGAAAACTATTCACAAACCATGATACCATCATGAAAAGGATAAATGTACTTTCCTGAGGTGCTGGTTTTAGGAAAGCACTGTTAACCAATGCATTCTTGTGTTCTGTACGTTTTCAGCTTTCTCTCGGCCTGAAAACGCCTTAATAGTCACGAATGCACCAAAACTTAGTTTGAACAAAAAAGATTGGAAAACTATTCACAAACCATGATACCATCATGAAAAGGATAAATGTACTTTCCTGAGGTGCTGGTTTTAGGAAAGCACTGTTAACCAATGCATTCTTGTGTTCTGTACGTTTTCAGCTTTCTCTCGGCCTGAAAACGCCTTAATAGTCACGAATGCACCAAAACTTAGTTTGAACAAAAAAGATTGGAAAACTATTCACAAACCATGATACCATCATGAAAAGGATAAATGTACTTTCCTGAGGTGCTGGTTTTAGGAAAGCACTGTTAACCAATGCATTCTTGTGTTCTGTGCGTTTTCAGCGTTCTCTCGGCCTGCAAACGCCTTAATAGTCATGAATGCACCAAAACTTAGTTTGAACAAAAATGGTTTGTAAACTATTCACAAACCATGATACCATCATAAAAAAGATAAATGTACTTTCCTGAGGTGCTGGTTTTAGGAAAACACTGTTAAACAATGCATTCTTGTGTTCTGTGCGTTTTCAGCTTTCTCTCGGCCTGAAAACGCCTTAATAGTCACGAATGCACCAAAACTTAGTTTGAACAAAAAAGATTGGGAAACTATTCACAAACCATGATACCATCATGAAAAGGATAAATGTACTTTCCTGAGGTGCTGGTTTTAGGAAAACACTGTTAACCAATGCATTCTTGTGTTCCGTGCGTTTTCAGCTTTCTCTCGACCTGTAAACGCCTTAACAGTCAAGAATGCACCAAAACTTAGTTTGAACAAAAATGGTTTGTAAACTATTCACAAACCATGATACCATCATAAAAAAGATAAATGTACTTTCCTGAGGTGCTGGTTTTAGGAAAACACTGTTAAACAATGCATTCTTGTGTTCTGTGTGTTTTCAGCTTTCTCTCGCCCTGAAAACGCCTTAATAGTCACGAATGCACCAAAACTTAGTTTGAACAAAAAAGATTGGAAAACTATTCACAAACCATGATACCATCATAAAACAGATGAATGTAATTTCCTGAGGTGCTGGTTTTAGGAAAACACTGTTAAACAATGCATTCTTGTGTTCTGTGCGTTTTCAGCTTTCTCTCGGCCTGAAAACGCCTTAATAGTCACGAATGCACCAAAACTTAGTTTGAACAAAAATGGTTGGTACACTATTCACAAACCATGATACCATCATGAAAAGGATAAATGTACTTTCCTGAGGTGCTGGTTTTAGGAAAACACTGTTAACCAATGCATTCTTGTGTTCTGTGTGTTTTCAGCTTTCTCTCGCCCTGAAAACGCCTTAATAGTCACGAATGCACCAAAACTTAGTTTGAACAAAAAAGATTGGAAAACTATTCACAAACCATGATACCATCATAAAACAGATGAATGTAATTTCCTGAGTTGCTGGTTTTAGGAAAACACTGTTAAACAATGCATTCTTGTGTTCTGTGCGTTTTCAGCGTTCTCTCGGCCTGAAAACGCCTTAATGCACCAAAACTTAGTTTGAACAAAAAAGATTGGAAAACTATTCACAAACCATGATACCATCATGAAAAGGATAAATGTACTTTCCTGAGGTGCTGGTTTTAGGAAAGCACTGTTAACCAATGCATTCTTGTGTTCTGTACGTTTTCAGCTTTCTCTCGGCCTGAAAACGCCTTAATAGTCACGAATGCACCAAAACTTAGTTTGAACAAAAAAGATTGGAAAACTATTCACAAACCATGATACCATCATGAAAAGGATAAATGTACTTTCCTGAGGTGCTGGTTTTAGGAAAGCACTGTTAACCAATGCATTCTTGTGTTCTGTGCGTTTTCAGCGTTCTCTCGGCCTGCAAACGCCTTAATAGTCATGAATGCACCAAAACTTAGTTTGAACAAAAATGGTTTGTAAACTATTCACAAACCATGATACCATCATAAAAAAGATAAATGTACTTTCCTGAGGTGCTGGTTTTAGGAAAACACTGTTAAACAATGCATTCTTGTGTTCTGTGCGTTTTCAGCTTTCTCTCGGCCTGAAAACGCCTTAATAGTCACGAATGCACCAAAACTTAGTTTGAACAAAAAAGATTGGAAAACTATTCACAAACCATGATACCATCATGAAAAGGATAAATGTACTTTCCTGAGGTGCTGGTTTTAGGAAAACACTGTTAACCAATGCATTC
This sequence comes from Gasterosteus aculeatus, assembly GCF_964276395.1. Taxonomy (NCBI): domain Eukaryota; kingdom Metazoa; phylum Chordata; class Actinopteri; order Perciformes; family Gasterosteidae; genus Gasterosteus; species Gasterosteus aculeatus. Next base: position 12,953,367 of record NC_135705.1, read on the forward strand.
TTGTGTTCCGTGCGTTTTCAGCTTTCTCTCGACCTGTAAACGCCTTAACAGTCAAGAATGCACCAAAACTTAGTTTGAACAAAAAAGATTGGAAAACTATTCACAAACCATGATACCATCATGAAAAGGATAAATGTACTTTCCTGAGGTGCTGGTTTTAGGAAAACACTGTTAACCAATGCATTCTTGTGTTCTGTGCGTTTTCAGCGTTCTCTCGGCCTGCAAACGCCTTAATAGTCATGAATGCACCAAAACTTAGTTTGAACAAAAATGGTTTGTAAACTATTCACAAACCATGATACCATCATAAAAAAGATAAATGTACTTTCCTGAGGTTGCTGGTTTTAGGAAAACACTGTTAAACAATGCATTCTTGTGTTCTGTGCGTTTTCAGCGTTCTCTCGGCCTGCAAACGCCTTAATAGTCATGAATGCACCAAAACTTAGTTTGAACAAAAATGGTTTGTAAACTATTCACAAACCATGATACCATCATAAAAAAGATAAATGTACTTTCCTGAGGTGCTGGTTTTAGGAAAACACTGTTAAACAATGCATTCTTGTGTTCTGTGCGTTTTCAGCTTTCTCTCGGCCTGAAAACGCCTTAATAGTCACGAATGCACCAAAACTTAGTTTGAACAAAAAAGATTGGAAAACTATTCACAAACCATGATACCATCATGAAAAGGATAAATGTACTTTCCTGAGGTGCTGGTTTTAGGAAAACACTGTTAACCAATGCATTCTTGTGTTCCGTGCGTTTTCAGCTTTCTCTCGACCTGTAAACGCCTTAACAGTCAAGAATGCACCAAAACTTAGTTTGAACAAAAAAGATTGGAAAACTATTCACAAACCATGATACCATCATGAAAAGGATAAATGTACTTTCCTGAGGTGCTGGTTTTAGGAAAACACTGTTAACCAATGCATTCTTGTGTTCTGTGCGTTTTCAGCGTTCTCTCGGCCTGCAAACGCCTTAATAGTCATGAATGCACCAAAACTTAGTTTGAACAAAAATGGTTTGTAAACTATTCACAAACCATGATACCATCATAAAAAAGATAAATGTACTTTCCTGAGGTTGCTGGTTTTAGGAAAACACTGTTAAACAATGCATTCTTGTGTTCTGTGCGTTTTCAGCTTTCTCTCGGCCTGAAAACGCCTTAATAGTCACGAATGCACCAAAACTTAGTTTGAACAAAAAAGATTGGAAAACTATTCACAAACCATGATACCATCATAAAACAGATACATTTACTTTCCTGATGTGCTAGTTTTAGGAAAACACTGTTAACCAATGCGTTCTTGTGTTCTGTGCGTTTTCAGCGTTCTCTCGGCCTGCAAACGCCTTAATAGTCATGAATGCACCAAAACTTAGTTTGAACAAAAATGGTTGGTAAACTATTCACAAACCATGATACCATCATGAAAAGGATAAATGTACTTTCCTGAGGTGCTGGTTTTAGGAAAACACTGTTAACCAATGCATTCTTGTGTTCTGTGTGTTTTCAGCTTTCTCTCGCCCTGAAAACGCCTTAATAGTCACGAATGCACCAAAACTTAGTTTGAACAAAAAAGATTGGAAAACTATTCACAAACCATGATACCATCATAAAACAGATGAATGTAATTTCCTGAGGTGCTGGTTTTAGGAAAACACTGTTAAACAATGCATTCTTGTGTTCTGTGCGTTTTCAGCGTTCTCTCGGCCTGAAAACGCCTTAATGCACCAATAGTCAATAGTCACGAATGCACCAAAACTCAGTTTGAACAAAAAAGATTGGAAAACTATTCACAAACCATGATACCATCATAAAACAGATAAATGTACTTTCCTGAGGTGCTGGTTTTAGGAAAAAACTGTTAAACAATGCATTCTTGTGTTCTGTGCGTTTTCAGCTTTCTCTCGGCCTGAAAACGCCTTAATAGTCACGAATGCACCAAAACTTAGTTTGAACAAAAAAGATTGGAAAACTATTCACAAACCATGATACCATCATTAAAAGGATAAATGTACTTTCCTGAGGTGCTGGTTTTAGGAAAACACTGTTAACCAATGCATTCTTGTGTTCTGTGCGTTTTCAGCGTTCTCTCGGCCTGCAAACGCCTTAATAGTCAAGAAAGCACCAAAACTTAGTTTGAACAAAAAAGGTTGGAAAACTATTCACAAACCATGATACCATCATGAAAAGGATAAATGTACTTTCCTGAGGTGCTGGTTTTAGGAAAACACTGTTAACCAATGCATTCTTGTGTTCTGTGCGTTTTCAGCGTTCTCTCGGCCTGAAAACGCCTTAATGCACCAATAGTCAATAGTCACGAATGCACCAAAACTCAGTTTGAACAAAAAAGATTGGAAAACTATTCACAAACCATGATACCATCATAAAACAGATAAATGTACTTTCCTGAGGTGCTGGTTTTAGGAAAAAACTGTTAAACAATGCATTCTTGTGTTCTGTGCGTTTTCAGCTTTCTCTCGGCCTGAAAACGCCTTAATAGTCACGAATGCACCAAAACTTAGTTTGAACAAAAAAGATTGGAAAACTATTCACAAACCATGATACCATCATTAAAAGGATAAATGTACTTTCCTGAGGTGCTGGTTTTAGGAAAACACTGTTAACCAATGCATTCTTGTGTTCTGTGCGTTTTCAGCGTTCTCTCGGCCTGCAAACGCCTTAATAGTCAAGAAAGCACCAAAACTTAGTTTGAACAAAAAAGGTTGGAAAACTATTCACAAACCATGATACCATCATGAAAAGGATAAATGTACTTTCCTGAGGTGCTGGTTTTAGGAAAACACTGTTAACCAATGCATTCTTGTGTTCTGTGCGTTTTCAGCGTTCTCTCGGCCTGCAAACGCCTTAATAGTCATGAATGCACCAAAACTTAGTTTGAACAAAAATGGTTTGTAAACTATTCACAAACCATGATACCATCATAAAAAAGATAAATGTACTTTCCTGAGGTGCTGGTTTTAGGAAAACACTGTTAAACAATGCATTCTTGTGTTCTGTGTGTTTTCAGCTTTCTCTCGGCCTGAAAACGCCTTAATAGTCACGAATGCACCAAAACTTAGTTTGAACAAAAAAGATTGGAAAACTATTCATAAACCATGATACCATCATGAAAAGGATAAATGTACTTTCCTGAGGTTCTAGTTTTAGGAAAGCACTGTTAACCAATGCATTCTTGTGTTCTGTGCGTTTTCAGCGTCCTCTCGTCCTGAAAACGCCTTAACAGTCACGAATGCACCAAAACTTAGTTTGAACAAAAAAGATTGGAAAACTATTCACAAACCATGATACCATCATAAAACAGATAAATGTACTTTCCTGAGGTGCTGGTTTTAGGAAAACACTGTTAAACAATGCATTCTTGTGTTCTGTGCGTTTTCAGCCTTCTCTCGGCCTGCAAACGCCTTAACAGATATGAATGCACCAAAACTTAATTTGAACAAAAATGGTTGGTAAACTATTCACAAACCATGATACCATCATAAAACAGATAAATTTACTTTCCTGATGTGCTAGTTTTAGGTAAACACTGTTAACCAATGCATTCTTGTGTTCTGTGCGTTTTCAGCTTTCTCTCGGCCTGAAAACGCCTCAATAGTCACGAATGCACCAAAACTTAGTTTGAACAAAAAAGATTGGAAAACTATTCACAAACCATGATACCATCATGAAAAGGATAAATGTACTTTCCTGAGGTGCTGGTTTTAGGAAAACACTGTTAACCAATGCATTCTTGTGTTCTGTGCGTTTTCAGCTTTCTCTCGGCCTGAAAACGCCTTAATAGTCACGAATGCACCAAAACTTAGTTTGAACAAAAAAGATTGGAAAACTATTCACAAACCATGATACCATCATAAAACAGATAAATGTACTTTCCTGAGGTGCTGGTTTTAGGAAAACACTGTTAAACAATGCATTCTTGTGTTCTGTGCGTTTTCAGCTTTCTCTCGGCCTGAAAACGCCTTAATAGTCACGAATGCACCAAAACTTAGTTTGAACAAAAAAGATTGGAAAACTATTCACAAACCATGATACCATCATTAAAAGGATAAATGTACTTTCCTGAGGTGCTGGTTTTAGGAAAACACTGTTAACCAATGCATTCTTGTGTTCTGTGCGTTTTCAGCGTTCTCTCGGCCTGCAAACGCCTTAATAGTCAAGAAAGCACCAAAACTTAGTTTGAACAAAAAAGGTTGGAAAACTATTAATAAACCATGATACCATCATAAAACAGATACATTTACTTTCCTGATGTGCTAGTTTTAGGTAAACACTGTTAACCAATGCATTCTTGTGTTCTGTGCGTTTTCAGCCTTCTCTCGGCCTGAAAACGCCTTAATAGTCATGAATGCACCAAAACTTAGTTTGAACAAAAATGGTTTGTAAACTATTCACAAACCATGATACCATCATAAAACAGATAAATGTACTTTCCTGAGGTGCTGGTTTTAGGAAAACACTGTTAACCAATGCATTCTTGTGTTCTGTGCGTTTTCAGCGTTCTCTCGGCCTGAAAACGCCTTAACAGTCACGAATGCACCAAAACTTAGTTTGAACAAAAAAGATTGGAAAACTATTCACAAACCATGATACCATCATGAAAAGGATAAATGTACTTTCCTGAGGTTCTAGTTTTAGGAAAGCACTGTTAAACCAATGCATTCTTGTGTTCTGTGCGTTTTCAGTGTCCTCTCGGCCTGAAAACGCCTTAACAGTCACGAATGCACCAAAACTTAGTTTGAACAAAAAAGATTGGAAAACTATTCACAAACCATGATACCATCATGAAAAGGATAAATGTACTTTCCTGAGGTGCTGGTTTTAGGAAAACACTGTTAACCAATGCATTCTTGTGTTCCGTGCGTTTTCAGCTTTCTCTCGACCTGCAAACGCCTTAACAGTCAAGAATGCACCAAAACTTAGTTTGAACAAAAAAGATTGGAAAACTATTCACAAACCATGATACCATCATGAAAAGGATAAATGTACTTTCCTGAGGTGCTGGTTTTAGGAAAACACTGTTAACCAATGCATTCTTGTGTTCTGTGCGTTTTCAGCGTTCTCTCGGCCTGCAAACGCCTTAATAGTCATGAATGCACCAAAACTTAGTTTGAACAAAAATGGTTTGTAAACTATTCACAAACCATGATACCATCATAAAAAAGATAAATGTACTTTCCTGAGGTGCTGGTTTTAGGAAAACACTGTTAAACAATGCATTCTTGTGTTCTGTGCGTTTTCAGCTTTCTCTCGGCCTGAAAACGCCTTAATAGTCACGAATGCACCAAAACTTAGTTTGAACAAAAAAGATTGGAAAACTATTCACAAACCATGATACCATCATGAAAAGGATAAATGTACTTTCCTGAGGTTCTAGTTTTAGGAAAGCACTGTTAACCAATGCATTCTTGTGTTCTGTGCGTTTTCAGCGTCCTCTCGGCCTGAAAACGCCTTAACAGTCACGAATGCACCAAAACTTAGTTTGAACAAAAAAGATTGGAAAACTATTCACAAACCATGATACCATCATAAAACAGATAAATGTACTTTCCTGAGGTGCTGGTTTTAGGAAAACACTGTTAAACAATGCATTCTTGTGTTCTGTGCGTTTTCAGCCTTCTCTCGGCCTGCAAACGCCTTAACAGATATGAATGCACCAAAACTTAATTTGAAAAGAAATGGTTGGTAAACTATTCACAAACCATGATACCATCATAAAACAGATAAATTTACTTTCCTGATGTGCTAGTTTTAGGTAAACACTGTTAACCAATGCATTCTTGTGTTCTGTGCGTTTTCAGCTTTCTCTCGGCCTGAAAACGCCTCAATAGTCACGAATGCACCAAAACTTAGTTTGAACAAAAAAGATTTGTAAACTATTCACAAACCATGATACCATCATAAAAAAGATAAATGTACTTTCCTGAGGTGCTAGTTTAAGGAAAACACTGTTAACCAATGCATTCTTGTGTTCTGTGTGTTTTCAGCTTTCTCTCGCCCTGAAAACGCCTTAATAGTCACGAATGCACCAAAACTTAGTTTGAACAAAAAAGATTGGAAAACTATTCACAAACCATGATACCATCATAAAACAGATAAATGTACTTTCCTGAGGTGCTGGTTTTAGGAAAACACTGTTAAACAATGCATTCTTGTGTTCTGTGCGTTTTCAGCTTTCTCTCGGCCTGAAAACGCCTTAATAGTCACGAATGCACCAAAACTTAGTTTGAACAAAAAAGATTGGAAAACTATTCACAAACCATGATACCATCATTAAAAGGATAAATGTACTTTCCTGAGGTGCTGGTTTTAGGAAAACACTGTTAACCAATGCATTCTTGTGTTCTGTGCGTTTTCAGCGTTCTCTCGGCCTGCAAACGCCTTAATAGTCAAGAAAGCACCAAAACTTAGTTTGAACAAAAAAGGTTGGAAAACTATTAATAAACCATGATACCATCATAAAACAGATACATTTACTTTCCTGATGTGCTAGTTTTAGGTAAACACTGTTAACCAATGCATTCTTGTGTTCTGTGCGTTTTCAGCCTTCTCTCGGCCTGAAAACGCCTTAATAGTCATGAATGCACCAAAACTTAGTTTGAACAAAAATGGTTTGTAAACTATTCACAAACCATGATACCATCATAAAACAGATAAATGTACTTTCCTGAGGTGCTGGTTTTAGGAAAACACTGTTAACCAATGCATTCTTGTGTTCTGTGCGTTTTCAGCGTTCTCTCGGCCTGAAAACGCCTTAACAGTCACGAATGCACCAAAACTTAGTTTGAACAAAAAAGATTGGAAAACTATTCACAAACCATGATACCATCATGAAAAGGATGAATGTACTTTCCTGAGGTTCTAGTTTTAGGAAAGCACTGTTAAACCAATGCATTCTTGTGTTCTGTGCGTTTTCAGTGTCCTCTCGGCCTGAAAACGCCTTAACAGTCACGAATGCACCAAAACTTAGTTTGAACAAAAAAGATTGGAAAACTATTCACAAACCATGATACCATCATGAAAAGGATAAATGTACTTTCCTGAGGTGCTGGTTTTAGGAAAACACTGTTAACCAATGCATTCTTGTGTTCCGTGCGTTTTCAGCTTTCTCTCGACCTGCAAACGCCTTAACAGTCAAGAATGCACCAAAACTTAGTTTGAACAAAAAAGATTGGAAAACTATTCACAAACCATGATACCATCATGAAAAGGATAAATGTACTTTCCTGAGGTGCTGGTTTTAGGAAAACACTGTTAACCAATGCATTCTTGTGTTCTGTGCGTTTTCAGCGTTCTCTCGGCCTGCAAACGCCTTAATAGTCATGAATGCACCAAAACTTAGTTTGAACAAAAATGGTTTGTAAACTATTCACAAACCATGATACCATCATAAAAAAGATAAATGTACTTTCCTGAGGTGCTGGTTTTAGGAAAACACTGTTAAACAATGCATTCTTGTGTTCTGTGCGTTTTCAGCTTTCTCTCGGCCTGAAAACGCCTTAATAGTCACGAATGCACCAAAACTTAGTTTGAACAAAAAAGATTGGAAAACTATTCACAAACCATGATACCATCATGAAAAGGATAAATGTACTTTCCTGAGGTTCTAGTTTTAGGAAAGCACTGTTAACCAATGCATTCTTGTGTTCTGTGCGTTTTCAGCGTCCTCTCGGCCTGAAAACGCCTTAACAGTCACGAATGCACCAAAACTTAGTTTGAACAAAAAAGATTGGAAAACTATTCACAAACCATGATACCATCATAAAACAGATAAATGTACTTTCCTGAGGTGCTGGTTTTAGGAAAACACTGTTAAACAATGCATTCTTGTGTTCTGTGCGTTTTCAGCCTTCTCTCGGCCTGCAAACGCCTTAACAGATATGAATGCACCAAAACTTAATTTGAAAAGAAATGGTTGGTAAACTATTCACAAACCATGATACCATCATAAAACAGATAAATTTACTTTCCTGATGTGCTAGTTTTAGGTAAACACTGTTAACCAATGCATTCTTGTGTTCTGTGCGTTTTCAGCTTTCTCTCGGCCTGAAAACGCCTCAATAGTCACGAATGCACCAAAACTTAGTTTGAACAAAAAAGATTTGTAAACTATTCACAAACCATGATACCATCATAAAAAAGATAAATGTACTTTCCTGAGGTGCTAGTTTAAGGAAAACACTGTTAACCAATGCATTCTTGTGTTCTGTGTGTTTTCAGCTTTCTCTCGCCCTGAAAACGCCTTAATAGTCACGAATGCACCAAAACTTAGTTTGAACAAAAAAGATTGGAAAACTATTCACAAACCATGATACCATCATAAAACAGATGAATGTAATTTCCTGAGGTGCTGGTTTTAGGAAAACACTGTTAACCAATGCATTCTTGTGTTCCGTGCGTTTTCAGCTTTCTCTCGACCTGCAAACGCCTTAACAGTCAAGAATGCACCAAAACTTAGTTTGAACAAAAAAGATTGGAAAACTATTCACAAACCATGATACCATCATGAAAAGGATAAATGTACTTTCCTGAGGTGCTGGTTTTAGGAAAACACTGTTAACCAATGCATTCTTGTGTTCTGTGCGTTTTCAGCGTTCTCTCGGCCTGCAAACGCCTTAATAGTCATGAATGCACCAAAACTTAGTTTGAACAAAAATGGTTTGTAAACTATTCACAAACCATGATACCATCATAAAAAAGATAAATGTACTTTCCTGAGGTGCTGGTTTTAGGAAAACACTGTTAAACAATGCATTCTTGTGTTCTGTGCGTTTTCAGCTTTCTCTCGGCCTGAAAACGCCTTAATAGTCACGAATGCACCAAAACTTAGTTTGAACAAAAAAGATTGGAAAACTATTCACAAACCATGATACCATCATGAAAAGGATAAATGTACTTTCCTGAGGTTCTAGTTTTAGGAAAGCACTGTTAACCAATGCATTCTTGTGTTCTGTGCGTTTTCAGCGTCCTCTCGGCCTGAAAACGCCTTAACAGTGACGAATGCACCAAAACTTAGTTTGAACAAAAAAGATTGGAAAACTATTCACAAACCATGATACAACAATGAAAAGGATAAATGTACTTTCCTGAGGGGCTGGTTTTAGGAAAACACTGTTAACCAATGCATTCTTGTGTTCTGTGCGTTTTCAGCTTTCTCTCGGCCTGAAAACGCCTTAATAGTCACGAATGCACCAAAACTTAGTTTGAACAAAAAAGATTGGAAAACTATTCACAAACCATGATACCATCATGAAAAGGATAAATGTACTTTCCTGAGGTTCTAGTTTTAGGAAAGCACTGTTAACCAATGCATTCTTGTGTTCTGTGCGTTTTCAGCGTCCTCTCGGCCTGAAAACGCCTTAACAGTCACGAATGCACCAAAACTTAGTTTGAACAAAAAAGATTGGAAAACTATTCACAAACCATGATACCATCATAAAACAGATAAATGTACTTTCCTGAGGTGCTGGTTTTAGGAAAACACTGTTAAACAATGCATTCTTGTGTTCTGTGCGTTTTCAGCCTTCTCTCGGCCTGCAAACGCCTTAACAGATATGAATGCACCAAAACTTAATTTGAAAAGAAATGGTTGGTAAACTATTCACAAACCATGATACCATCATAAAACAGATAAATTTACTTTCCTGATGTGCTAGTTTTAGGTAAACACTGTTAACCAATGCATTCTTGTGTTCTGTGCGTTTTCAGCTTTCTCTCGGCCTGAAAACGCCTCAATAGTCACGAATGCACCAAAACTTAGTTTGAACAAAAAAGATTTGTAAACTATTCACAAACCATGATACCATCATAAAAAAGATAAATGTACTTTCCTGAGGTGCTAGTTTAAGGAAAACACTGTTAACCAATGCATTCTTGTGTTCTGTGTGTTTTCAGCTTTCTCTCGCCCTGAAAACGCCTTAATAGTCACGAATGCACCAAAACTTAGTTTGAACAAAAAAGATTGGAAAACTATTCACAAACCATGATACCATCATAAAACAGATGAATGTAATTTCCTGAGGTGCTGGTTTTAGGAAAACACTGTTAACCAATGCATTCTTGTGTTCCGTGCGTTTTCAGCTTTCTCTCGACCTGCAAACGCCTTAACAGTCAAGAATGCACCAAAACTTAGTTTGAACAAAAAAGATTGGAAAACTATTCACAAACCATGATACCATCATGAAAAGGATAAATGTACTTTCCTGAGGTGCTGGTTTTAGGAAAACACTGTTAACCAATGCATTCTTGTGTTCTGTGCGTTTTCAGCGTTCTCTCGGCCTGCAAACGCCTTAATAGTCATGAATGCACCAAAACTTAGTTTGAACAAAAATGGTTTGTAAACTATTCACAAACCATGATACCATCATAAAAAAGATAAATGTACTTTCCTGAGGTGCTGGTTTTAGGAAAACACTGTTAAACAATGCATTCTTGTGTTCTGTGCGTTTTCAGCTTTCTCTCGGCCTGAAAACGCCTTAATAGTCACGAATGCACCAAAACTTAGTTTGAACAAAAAAGATTGGAAAACTATTCACAAACCATGATACCATCATGAAAAGGATAAATGTACTTTCCTGAGGTTCTAGTTTTAGGAAAGCACTGTTAACCAATGCATTCTTGTGTTCTGTGCGTTTTCAGCGTCCTCTCGGCCTGAAAACGCCTTAACAGTGACGAATGCACCAAAACTTAGTTTGAACAAAAAAGATTGGAAAACTATTCACAAACCATGATACAACAATGAAAAGGATAAATGTACTTTCCTGAGGTGCTGGTTTTAGGAAAACACTGTTAACCAATGCATTCTTGTGTTCTGTGCGTTTTCAGCGTTCTCTCGGCCTGCAAACGCCTTAATAGTCATGAATGCACCAAAACTTAGTTTGAACAAAAATGGTTTGTAAACTATTCACAAACCATGATACCATCATAAAAAAGATAAATGTACTTTCCTGAGGTGCTAGTTTAAGGAAAACACTGTTAACCAATGCATTCTTGTGTTCTGTGTGTTTTCAGCTTTCTCTCGCCCTGAAAACGCCTTAATAGTCACGAATGCACCAAAACTTAGTTTGAACAAAAAAGATTGGAAAACTATTCACAAACCATGATACCATCATAAAACAGATAAATGTACTTTCCTGAGGTGCTGGTTTTAGGAAAACACTGTTAAACAATGCATTCTTGTGTTCTGTGCGTTTTCAGCCTTCTCTCGGCCTGCAAACGCCTTAACAGATATGAATGCACCAAAACTTAATTTGAACAGAAATAGTTGGTAAACTATTCACAAACCATGATACCATCATAAAACAGATAAATTTACTTTCCTGATGTGCTAGTTTTAGGTAAACACTGTTAACCAATGCATTCTTGTGTTCTGTGCGTTTTCAGCTTTCTCTCGGCCTGAAAACGCCTCAATAGTCACGAATGCACCAAAACTTAGTTTGAACAAAAAAGATTTGTAAACTATTCACAAACCATGATACCATCATAAAAAAGATAAATGTAATTTCCTGAGGTGCTGGTTTTAGGAAAACACTGTTAACCAATGCATTCTTGTGTTCCGTGCGTTTTCAGCTTTCTCTCGACCTGCAAACGCCTTAACAGTCAAGAATGCACCAAAACTTAGTTTGAACAAAAAAGATTGGAAAACTATTCACAAACCATGATACCATCATGAAAAGGATAAATGTACTTTCCTGAGGTGCTGGTTTTAGGAAAACACTGTTAACCAATGCATTCTTGTGTTCTGTGCGTTTTCAGCGTTCTCTCGGCCTGCAAACGCCTTAATAGTCATGAATGCACCAAAACTTAGTTTGAACAAAAATGGTTTGTAAACTATTCACAAACCATGATACCATCATAAAAAAGATAAATGTACTTTCCTGAGGTGCTGGTTTTAGGAAAACACTGTTAAACAATGCATTCTTGTGTTCTGTGCGTTTTCAGCTTTCTCTCGGCCTGAAAACGCCTTAATAGTCACGAATGCACCAAAACTTAGTTTGAACAAAAAAGATTGGAAAACTATTCACAAACCATGATACCATCATGAAAAAGATAAATGTACTTTAATGAGGTGCTGGTTTTAGGAAAACACTGTTAACCAATGCATTCTTGTGTTCTGTGCGTTTTCAGCGTTCTCTCGGCCTGCAAACGCCTTAATAGTCAAGAAAGCACCAAAACTTAGTTTGAACAAAAAAGGTTGGAAAACTATTAATAAACCATGATACCATCATAAAACAGATACATTTACTTTCCTGATGTGCTAGTTTTAGGTAAACACTGTTAACCAATGCATTCTTGTGTTCTGTGCGTTTTCAGCGTTCTCTCGGCCTGAAAACGCCTTAATAGTCATGAATGCACCAAAACTTAGTTTGAACAAAAATGGTTTGTAAACTATTCACAAACCATGATACCATCATAAAACAGATACATGTACTTTCCTGAGGTGCTGGTTTTAGGAAAACACTGTTAACCAATGCATTCTTGTGTTCTGTGCGTTTTCAGCGTTCTCTCGGCCTGAAAACGCCTTAACAGTCACGAATGCACCAAAACTTAGTTTGAACAAAAAAGATTGGAAAACTATTCACAAACCATGATACCATCATGAAAAGGATAAATGTACTTTCCTGAGGTTCTAGTTTTAGGAAAGCACTGTTAAACCAATGCATTCTTGTGTTCTGTGCGTTTTCAGTGTCCTCTCGGCCTGAAAACGCCTTAACAGTCACGAATGCACCAAAACTTAGTTTGAACAAAAAAGATTGGAAAACTATTCACAAACCATGATACCATCATGAAAAGGATAAATGTACTTTCCTGAGGTGCTGGTTTTAGGAAAACACTGTTAACCAATGCATTCTTGTGTTCCGTGCGTTTTCAGCTTTCTCTCGACCTGCAAACGCCTTAACAGTCAAGAATGCACCAAAACTTAGTTTGAACAAAAAAGATTGGAAAACTATTCACAAACCATGATACCATCATGAAAAGGATAAATGTACTTTCCTGAGGTGCTGGTTTTAGGAAAACACTGTTAACCAATGCATTCTTGTGTTCTGTGCGTTTTCAGCGTTCTCTCGGCCTGCAAACGCCTTAATAGTCATGAATGCACCAAAACTTAGTTTGAACAAAAATGGTTTGTAAACTATTCACAAACCATGATACCATCATAAAAAAGATAAATGTACTTTCCTGAGGTGCTGGTTTTAGGAAAACACTGTTAAACAATGCATTCTTGTGTTCTGTGCGTTGTCAGCTTTCTCTCGGCCTGAAAACGCCTTAATAGTCACGAATGCACCAAAACTTAGTTTGAACAAAAAAGATTGGAAAACTATTCACAAACCATGATACCATCATGAAAAGGATAAATGTACTTTCCTGAGGTGCTGGTTTTAGGAAAACACTGTTAACCAATGCATTCTTGTGTTCCGTGCGTTTTCAGCTTTCTCTCGACCTGCAAACGCCTTAACAGTCAAGAATGCACCAAAACTTAGTTTGAACAAAAAAGATTGGAAAACTATTCACAAACCATGATACCATCATGAAAAGGATAAATGTACTTTCCTGAGGTGCTGGTTTTAGGAAAGCACTGTTAACCAATGCATTCTTGTGTTCTGTGCGTTTTCAGCGTTCTCTCGGCCTGCAAACGCCTTAATAGTCATGAATGCACCAAAACTTAGTTTGAACAAAAATGGTTTGTAAACTATTCACAAACCATGATACCATCATAAAAAAGATAAATGTACTTTCCTGAGGTGCTGGTTTTAGGAAAACACTGTTAAACAATGCATTCTTGTGTTCTGTGTGTTTTCAGCTTTCTCTCGCCCTGAAAACGCCTTAATAGTCACGAATGCACCAAAACTTAGTTTGAACAAAAAAGATTGGAAAACTATTCACAAACCATGATACCATCATAAAACAGATGAATGTAATTTCCTGAGGTGCTGGTTTTAGGAAAACACTGTTAAACAATGCATTCTTGTGTTCTGTGCGTTTTCAGCTTTCTCTCGGCCTGAAAACGCCTTAATAGTCACGAATGCACCAAAACTTAGTTTGAACAAAAATGGTTGGTACACTATTCACAAACCATGATACCATCATGAAAAGGATAAATGTACTTTCCTGAGGTGCTGGTTTTAGGAAAACACTGTTAACCAATGCATTCTTGTGTTCTGTGTGTTTTCAGCTTTCTCTCGCCCTGAAAACGCCTTAATAGTCACGAATGCACCAAAACTTAGTTTGAACAAAAAAGATTGGAAAACTATTCACAAACCATGATACCATCATAAAACAGATGAATGTAATTTCCTGAGTTGCTGGTTTTAGGAAAACACTGTTAAACAATGCATTCTTGTGTTCTGTGCGTTTTCAGCGTTCTCTCGGCCTGAAAACGCCTTAATGCACCAAAACTTAGTTTGAACAAAAAAGATTGGAAAACTATTCACAAACCATGATACCATCATGAAAAGGATAAATGTACTTTCCTGAGGTGCTGGTTTTAGAAAAGCACTGTTAACCAATGCATTCTTGTGTTCTGTACGTTTTCAGCTTTCTCTCGGCCTGAAAACGCCTTAATAGTCACGAATGCACCAAAACTTAGTTTGAACAAAAAAGATTGGAAAACTATTCACAAACCATGATACCATCATGAAAAGGATAAATGTACTTTCCTGAGGTGCTGGTTTTAGGAAAGCACTGTTAACCAATGCATTCTTGTGTTCCGTGCGTTTTCAGCTTTCTCTCGACCTGCAAACGCCTTAACAGTCAAGAATGCACCAAAACTTAGTTTGAACAAAAAAGATTGGAAAACTATTCACAAACCATGATACCATCATGAAAAGGATAAATGTACTTTCCTGAGGTGCTGGTTTTAGGAAAACACTGTTAACCAATGCATTCTTGTGTTCTGTGCGTTTTCAGCGTTCTCTCGGCCTGCAAACGCCTTAATAGTCATGAATGCACCAAAACTTAGTTTGAACAAAAATGGTTTGTAAACTATTCACAAACCATGATACCATCATAAAAAAGATAAATGTACTTTCCTGAGGTGCTGGTTTTAGGAAAACACTGTTAAACAATGCATTCTTGTGTTCTGTGCGTTGTCAGCTTTCTCTCGGCCTGAAAACGCCTTAATAGTCACGAATGCACCAAAACTAAGTTTGAACAAAAAAGATTGGAAAACTATTCACAAACCATGATACCATCATGAAAGGGATAAATGTACTTTCCTGAGGTGCTGGTTTTAGGAAAACACTGTTAACCAATGCATTCTTGTGTTCCGTGCGTTTTCAGCTTTCTCTCGACCTGCAAACGCCTTAACAGTCAAGAATGCACCAAAACTTAGTTTGAACAAAAAAGATTGGAAAACTATTCACAAACCATGATACCATCATGAAAAGGATAAATGTACTTTCCTGAGGTGCTGGTTTTAGGAAAGCACTGTTAACCAATGCATTCTTGTGTTCTGTGCGTTTTCAGCGTTCTCTCGGCCTGCAAACGCCTTAATAGTCATGAATGCACCAAAACTTAGTTTGAACAAAAATGGTTTGTAAACTATTCACAAACCATGATACCATCATAAAAAAGATAAATGTACTTTCCTGAGGTGCTGGTTTTAGGAAAACACTGTTAAACAATGCATTCTTGTGTTCTGTGTGTTTTCAGCTTTCTCTCGCCCTGAAAACGCCTTAATAGTCACGAATGCACCAAAACTTAGTTTGAACAAAAAAGATTGGAAAACTATTCACAAACCATGATACCATCATAAAACAGATGAATGTAATTTCCTGAGGTGCTGGTTTTAGGAAAACACTGTTAAACAATGCATTCTTGTGTTCTGTGCGTTTTCAGCTTTCTCTCGGCCTGAAAACGCCTTAATAGTCACGAATGCACCAAAACTTAGTTTGAACAAAAATGGTTGGTACACTATTCACAAACCATGATACCATCATGAAAAGGATAAATGTACTTTCCTGAGGTGCTGGTTTTAGGAAAACACTGTTAACCAATGCATTCTTGTGTTCTGTGTGTTTTCAGCTTTCTCTCGCCCTGAAAACGCCTTAATAGTCACGAATGCACCAAAACTTAGTTTGAACAAAAAAGATTGGAAAACTATTCACAAACCATGATACCATCATAAAACAGATGAATGTAATTTCCTGAGTTGCTGGTTTTAGGAAAACACTGTTAAACAATGCATTCTTGTGTTCTGTGCGTTTTCAGCGTTCTCTCGGCCTGAAAACGCCTTAATGCACCAAAACTTAGTTTGAACAAAAAAGATTGGAAAACTATTCACAAACCATGATACCATCATGAAAAGGATAAATGTACTTTCCTGAGGTGCTGGTTTTAGGAAAGCACTGTTAACCAATGCATTCTTGTGTTCTGTACGTTTTCAGCTTTCTCTCGGCCTGAAAACGCCTTAATAGTCACGAATGCACCAAAACTTAGTTTGAACAAAAAAGATTGGAAAACTATTCACAAACCATGATACCATCATGAAAAGGATAAATGTACTTTCCTGAGGTGCTGGTTTTAGGAAAGCACTGTTAACCAATGCATTCTCGTGTTCTGTACGTTTTCAGCTTTCTCTCGGCCTGAAAACGCCTTAATAGTCACGAATGCACCAAAACTTAGTTTGAACAAAAAAGATTGGAAAACTATTCACAAACCATGATACCATCATGAAAAGGATAAATGTACTTTCCTGAGGTGCTGGTTTTAGGAAAGCACTGTTAACCAATGCATTCTTGTGTTCTGTGCGTTTTCAGCGTTCTCTCGGCCTGCAAACGCCTTAATAGTCATGAATGCACCAAAACTTAGTTTGAACAAAAATGGTTTGTAAACTATTCACAAACCATGATACCATCCTAAAACAGATAAATGTACTTTCCTGAGGTGCTGGTTTTAGGAAAACACTGTTAAACAATGCATTCTTGTGTTCTGTGCGTTTTCAGCTTTCTCTCGGCCTGAAAACGCCTTAATAGTCACGAATGCACCAAAACTTAGTTTGAACAAAAAAGATTGGGAAACTATTCACAAACCATGATACCATCATGAAAAGGATAAATGTACTTTCCTGAGGTGCTGGTTTTAGGAAAACACTGTTAACCAATGCATTCTTGTGTTCCGTGCGTTTTCAGCTTTCTCTCGACCTGTAAACGCCTTAACAGTCAAGAATGCACCAAAACTTAGTTTGAACAAAAATGGTTTGTAAACTATTCACAAACCATGATACCATCATAAAAAAGATAAATGTACTTTCCTGAGGTGCTGGTTTTAGGAAAACACTGTTAAACAATGCATTCTTGTGTTCTGTGTGTTTTCAGCTTTCTCTCGCCCTGAAAACGCCTTAATAGTCACGAATGCACCAAAACTTAGTTTGAACAAAAAAGATTGGAAAACTATTCACAAACCATGATACCATCATAAAACAGATGAATGTAATTTCCTGAGGTGCTGGTTTTAGGAAAACACTGTTAAACAATGCATTCTTGTGTTCTGTGCGTTTTCAGCTTTCTCTCGGCCTGAAAACGCCTTAATAGTCACGAATGCACCAAAACTTAGTTTGAACAAAAATGGTTGGTACACTATTCACAAACCATGATACCATCATGAAAAGGATAAATGTACTTTCCTGAGGTGCTGGTTTTAGGAAAACACTGTTAACCAATGCATTCTTGTGTTCTGTGTGTTTTCAGCTTTCTCTCGCCCTGAAAACGCCTTAATAGTCACGAATGCACCAAAACTTAGTTTGAACAAAAAAGATTGGAAAACTATTCACAAACCATGATACCATCATAAAACAGATGAATGTAATTTCCTGAGTTGCTGGTTTTAGGAAAACACTGTTAAACAATGCATTCTTGTGTTCTGTGCGTTTTCAGCGTTCTCTCGGCCTGAAAACGCCTTAATGCACCAAAACTTAGTTTGAACAAAAAAGATTGGAAAACTATTCACAAACCATGATACCATCATGAAAAGGATAAATGTACTTTCCTGAGGTGCTGGTTTTAGGAAAGCACTGTTAACCAATGCATTCTTGTGTTCTGTACGTTTTCAGCTTTCTCTCGGCCTGAAAACGCCTTAATAGTCACGAATGCACCAAAACTTAGTTTGAACAAAAAAGATTGGAAAACTATTCACAAACCATGATACCATCATGAAAAGGATAAATGTACTTTCCTGAGGTGCTGGTTTTAGGAAAGCACTGTTAACCAATGCATTCTTGTGTTCTGTGCGTTTTCAGCGTTCTCTCGGCCTGCAAACGCCTTAATAGTCATGAATGCACCAAAACTTAGTTTGAACAAAAATGGTTTGTAAACTATTCACAAACCATGATACCATCATAAAAAAGATAAATGTACTTTCCTGAGGTGCTGGTTTTAGGAAAACACTGTTAAACAATGCATTCTTGTGTTCTGTGCGTTTTCAGCTTTCTCTCGGCCTGAAAACGCCTTAATAGTCACGAATGCACCAAAACTTAGTTTGAACAAAAAAGATTGGAAAACTATTCACAAACCATGATACCATCATGAAAAGGATAAATGTACTTTCCTGAGGTGCTGGTTTTAGGAAAACACTGTTAACCAATGCATTCTTGTGTTCCGTGCGTTTTCAGCTTTCTCTCGACCTGTAAACGCCTTAACAGTCAAGAATGCACCAAAACTTAGTTTGAACAAAAAAGATTGGAAAACTATTCACAAACCATGATACCATCATGAAAAGGATAAATGTACTTTCCTGAGGTGCTGGTTTTAGGAAAACACTGTTAACCAATGCATTCTTGTGTTCTGTGCGTTTTCAGCGTTCTCTCGGCCTGCAAACGCCTTAATAGTCATGAATGCACCAAAACTTAGTTTGAACAAAAATGGTTTGTAAACTATTCACAAACCATGATACCATCATAAAAAAGATAAATGTACTTTCCTGAGGTTGCTGGTTTTAGGAAAACACTGTTAAACAATGCATTCTTGTGTTCTGTGCGTTTTCAGCGTTCTCTCGGCCTGCAAACGCCTTAATAGTCATGAATGCACCAAAACTTAGTTTGAACAAAAATGGTTTGTAAACTATTCACAAACCATGATACCATCATAAAAAAGATAAATGTACTTTCCTGAGGTGCTGGTTTTAGGAAAACACTGTTAAACAATGCATTCTTGTGTTCTGTGCGTTTTCAGCTTTCTCTCGGCCTGAAAACGCCTTAATAGTCACGAATGCACCAAAACTTAGTTTGAACAAAAAAGATTGGAAAACTATTCACAAACCATGATACCATCATGAAAAGGATAAATGTACTTTCCTGAGGTGCTGGTTTTAGGAAAACACTGTTAACCAATGCATTCTTGTGTTCCGTGCGTTTTCAGCTTTCTCTCGACCTGTAAACGCCTTAACAGTCAAGAATGCACCAAAACTTAGTTTGAACAAAAAAGATTGGAAAACTATTCACAAACCATGATACCATCATGAAAAGGATAAATGTACTTTCCTGAGGTGCTGGTTTTAGGAAAACACTGTTAACCAATGCATTCTTGTGTTCTGTGCGTTTTCAGCGTTCTCTCGGCCTGCAAACGCCTTAATAGTCATGAATGCACCAAAACTTAGTTTGAACAAAAATGGTTTGTAAACTATTCACAAACCATGATACCATCATAAAAAAGATAAATGTACTTTCCTGAGGTTGCTGGTTTTAGGAAAACACTGTTAAACAATGCATTCTTGTGTTCTGTGCGTTTTCAGCTTTCTCTCGGCCTGAAAACGCCTTAATAGTCACGAATGCACCAAAACTTAGTTTGAACAAAAAAGATTGGAAAACTATTCACAAACCATGATACCATCATAAAACAGATACATTTACTTTCCTGATGTGCTAGTTTTAGGAAAACACTGTTAACCAATGCGTTCTTGTGTTCTGTGCGTTTTCAGCGTTCTCTCGGCCTGCAAACGCCTTAATAGTCATGAATGCACCAAAACTTAGTTTGAACAAAAATGGTTGGTAAACTATTCACAAACCATGATACCATCATGAAAAGGATAAATGTACTTTCCTGAGGTGCTGGTTTTAGGAAAACACTGTTAACCAATGCATTCTTGTGTTCTGTGTGTTTTCAGCTTTCTCTCGCCCTGAAAACGCCTTAATAGTCACGAATGCACCAAAACTTAGTTTGAACAAAAAAGATTGGAAAACTATTCACAAACCATGATACCATCATAAAACAGATGAATGTAATTTCCTGAGGTGCTGGTTTTAGGAAAACACTGTTAAACAATGCATTCTTGTGTTCTGTGCGTTTTCA
The DNA here is from genome assembly GCF_964276395.1 of Gasterosteus aculeatus. Lineage (NCBI taxonomy): Eukaryota > Metazoa > Chordata > Actinopteri > Perciformes > Gasterosteidae > Gasterosteus > Gasterosteus aculeatus. The sequence continues at coordinate 12,973,668 of NC_135705.1, forward strand.
GCGTTCTCTCGGCCTGAAAACGCCTTAATGCACCAATAGTCAATAGTCACGAATGCACCAAAACTCAGTTTGAACAAAAAAGATTGGAAAACTATTCACAAACCATGATACCATCATAAAACAGATAAATGTACTTTCCTGAGGTGCTGGTTTTAGGAAAAAACTGTTAAACAATGCATTCTTGTGTTCTGTGCGTTTTCAGCTTTCTCTCGGCCTGAAAACGCCTTAATAGTCACGAATGCACCAAAACTTAGTTTGAACAAAAAAGATTGGAAAACTATTCACAAACCATGATACCATCATTAAAAGGATAAATGTACTTTCCTGAGGTGCTGGTTTTAGGAAAACACTGTTAACCAATGCATTCTTGTGTTCTGTGCGTTTTCAGCGTTCTCTCGGCCTGCAAACGCCTTAATAGTCAAGAAAGCACCAAAACTTAGTTTGAACAAAAAAGGTTGGAAAACTATTCACAAACCATGATACCATCATGAAAAGGATAAATGTACTTTCCTGAGGTGCTGGTTTTAGGAAAACACTGTTAACCAATGCATTCTTGTGTTCTGTGCGTTTTCAGCGTTCTCTCGGCCTGAAAACGCCTTAATGCACCAATAGTCAATAGTCACGAATGCACCAAAACTCAGTTTGAACAAAAAAGATTGGAAAACTATTCACAAACCATGATACCATCATAAAACAGATAAATGTACTTTCCTGAGGTGCTGGTTTTAGGAAAAAACTGTTAAACAATGCATTCTTGTGTTCTGTGCGTTTTCAGCTTTCTCTCGGCCTGAAAACGCCTTAATAGTCACGAATGCACCAAAACTTAGTTTGAACAAAAAAGATTGGAAAACTATTCACAAACCATGATACCATCATTAAAAGGATAAATGTACTTTCCTGAGGTGCTGGTTTTAGGAAAACACTGTTAACCAATGCATTCTTGTGTTCTGTGCGTTTTCAGCGTTCTCTCGGCCTGCAAACGCCTTAATAGTCAAGAAAGCACCAAAACTTAGTTTGAACAAAAAAGGTTGGAAAACTATTCACAAACCATGATACCATCATGAAAAGGATAAATGTACTTTCCTGAGGTGCTGGTTTTAGGAAAACACTGTTAACCAATGCATTCTTGTGTTCTGTGCGTTTTCAGCGTTCTCTCGGCCTGCAAACGCCTTAATAGTCATGAATGCACCAAAACTTAGTTTGAACAAAAATGGTTTGTAAACTATTCACAAACCATGATACCATCATAAAAAAGATAAATGTACTTTCCTGAGGTGCTGGTTTTAGGAAAACACTGTTAAACAATGCATTCTTGTGTTCTGTGTGTTTTCAGCTTTCTCTCGGCCTGAAAACGCCTTAATAGTCACGAATGCACCAAAACTTAGTTTGAACAAAAAAGATTGGAAAACTATTCATAAACCATGATACCATCATGAAAAGGATAAATGTACTTTCCTGAGGTTCTAGTTTTAGGAAAGCACTGTTAACCAATGCATTCTTGTGTTCTGTGCGTTTTCAGCGTCCTCTCGTCCTGAAAACGCCTTAACAGTCACGAATGCACCAAAACTTAGTTTGAACAAAAAAGATTGGAAAACTATTCACAAACCATGATACCATCATAAAACAGATAAATGTACTTTCCTGAGGTGCTGGTTTTAGGAAAACACTGTTAAACAATGCATTCTTGTGTTCTGTGCGTTTTCAGCCTTCTCTCGGCCTGCAAACGCCTTAACAGATATGAATGCACCAAAACTTAATTTGAACAAAAATGGTTGGTAAACTATTCACAAACCATGATACCATCATAAAACAGATAAATTTACTTTCCTGATGTGCTAGTTTTAGGTAAACACTGTTAACCAATGCATTCTTGTGTTCTGTGCGTTTTCAGCTTTCTCTCGGCCTGAAAACGCCTCAATAGTCACGAATGCACCAAAACTTAGTTTGAACAAAAAAGATTGGAAAACTATTCACAAACCATGATACCATCATGAAAAGGATAAATGTACTTTCCTGAGGTGCTGGTTTTAGGAAAACACTGTTAACCAATGCATTCTTGTGTTCTGTGCGTTTTCAGCGTTCTCTCGGCC